>NW_027278885.1:85000-169337 GCF_046629955.1 Centroberyx affinis
TTTGGATGAAACTGAATTGATTTGATTTTGTTGTTGTCATTCATCACTGAGTTATGAATGTACTTGAACTGTTTTATTTTGTCAAACATTCAAGTTGACCTCCCTCTCCATCTCTACAGATCTGTACTACTTTGTCTTCGCTCCGACTCTGTGCTATGAGCTGAACTTCCCTCGCTCTCCCACGATTCGTATGAGTTTCCTGCTGAGGAGACTGTTTGAGATGGTGAGAAAGACAGGCTGTCTGAAATATCTGATGTCAGTACCAGCCAACAAACACTAGCTTTAGCTGCGTGATGAGGTCACTTCATCAGTGGCCTAGTGGTTAAAGCATTTGCTCTGAAACCTGGGGGTTTGAGATTTGACTCCTGGCCAAAACACACTAAAAAATGAGACCAGATGCCTCACTGTTTGATGTTAAGAGATGGATTAGCATCTTGTCCAGGAGGTATCACTTGTACTCCAGCTTCAACGTACAAGAAACAGGATTTAAGCCCCTTGCCTATGAGTCAGCTAGACCAAGGCTTATGTACTTTGGTAGCATTTCAATCAATGCCCATATTTTAGAATAGGAGGAAAATACTGGTGTTGTTGACTTTTAGTTCTTGTCCAATGTCACTTGTACAGTCACTGTTCCCACACATAACCATAACCAAAGTACTTTTGCAGTACTTTTTGAAATCTAAAGAAAATGTAGACATGTCACCACAGCTGGAGATGTCCTCAACATAATGTGAGGAACTTTGTAATCCTCACTTGTTGAAAAATATTTGTGGTTTTCCCCCCCAACACAAACTGTATCACCTTATCATCCTGTGTCACCTCTGTCTTTAACAAATGAATAGTTAATATAAGAGAATGAATTGCATGTGTCCAGTGATGATGGGTGAAATGTGGACTGACTTGTTTATACATAATGCTTTGGACAGTATATTAATATATACAGAGTAATTTGAGTTTGGATGAAAAGGTCCTATTTTTCCTTTAGCTATTTAATGTATCTTCCTTGTTCTCTGTTGATTTTTATTGGAGAAAGTTCAGGAAAACAACAATTTAAAACGCATCACCCACTCTATCAATATGTGTCTTTGTCCCCAGCTGTTCTTCACCCAGCTGTTAGTTGGTCTCACTCAGCAGGTACAACCTTCTCATGTTATCCCAAACAGATTGCATAGTGCTATATCATTCTGTTGCTTAGACTTTAAATCTCATCATACTGTTTAAAAGTATATTAAAATATAGTTTCATGATATGAATTTTAAGTATATTTTGATTAGCACATCAAGTTATAACATTGATACATCTTTTGTTGCCATGTCACATTATCTTTCTATGCTATAAATTATGTGATGATCAAATATAATTTTGATTCTAAAATTAAAGGAGTTTATAAACTTTCCCTTGCCACTTTATACTTCAACTGTACTTTTCTCATTGGAAGATTAATTTGAGTGTAGTATTTTTTCCACAGTGATATGCCTATGGTATTTTTTCCTATTTTACTGTATGTATGAATTAATTCTTGTTCTTTGTAACACTGCTCTCTCTCTCCTCTCTCGGTCAGTGGATGATTCCCATTATTCAAAGCTCCATGAAACCACTAGAGGTAAGGAAGGAAGAATGGCAGTGAAGCTTATGCAAATTACCGCACAACGCAACAGTATAGCGTAGCCTGTCACAGGACGACTCAATGCACTACCGAGCCTTGTTTCTTAAACTCTGGGTCCTGACCAACAGTGGGTCGCAGGCCTGTGTCTTTTGGGTCCCCATGTGACAAGAGTCTCCTCTCCTCTCTCTTCCTGTGCTGTAGGACATGGATCTGTCCAGGATGATTGAGAGACTGCTGAGACTAGCTGTGAGTAGAGACACAACAAACAACACCACCACAACTATTTACTATTATTGTCAGTATTCAGGCTGGCTGTGAGAAACAACACAACATGACATTACAAAACACAACAGCACTTGATAATCACAATGAGTAGAGACCAGAGAGATGATTTTTCAGCTTTTCAGCATTATAAGTGTTTTTGGATTTACAGCTCCCATTCAATTTCTAAGAATGGCAAAGGCTGTTATGCCTTTGCATAACACAGCACCACAATCACTGTCACAGCTAATCAACTATCATCAGAATCACAGTCAGCTTTATTGACATAGCGGTCACATATCATCAGTGTCTTTCCAAAAAGTTATTGTTACACAAATTGAGGATTCCTCATACATTGACAGCATTTATTAAACTGTATTAAATGATTTGGCTTCGTCTCTGACTCATGGAACACTATGTGAGGAACAATGACAGCTTTCAATAACAGTGAACACACAGGAGATACAAGGTTTTCTGCAGGAGTATGCTGAGAATGGTGTCACATACAGTATGAATAAGAACATTTCCCATATTCTCATATATTATAAATCACAATGGCTGTTCAGACTCTGTGGGTAGGAAGGACGCTGGAGACTTGCTTGTGGTTCTTCCTCGTAGTTTATTTGGTGCCAACATAAATTAAACAGAAAATAAATTACATTACACACCACCAGCCACTGTTGCCCTTTCAGTGTGGACTCCACAGTCTGAAGATAAATGTTCCCCTTGTGGGGTTCAGTCTCACAGTCTGTAGTGGTAGCCTGTTCAGGCCGGGCATACAGGCATGTTTCCCTGGTTCAGGCAGCAGGCTTTTCTGCCAGTGTCGACAGAAACACACAGATATGCAGGTAGAGGTGTACTAGGCGCAGGTACATCTTGTTGATTCTCTCTGCCTCACCATCAACACTCAATCCCACAATCACATATATTCTATTCACAGTATGAATCATTCCTCTCTCTCTCTCTAGGTTCCTAATCATTTGTTGTGGTTGATGTTTTTCTACTGGTTCTTCCACTCCTCTATGAACTTCACCGCTGAGCTGCTGCGCTTTGGAGACAGACAGTTCTACAAGGACTGGTGGTGAGTGTGTGTGTGTGTGTGTGTGTGTGTGTGCGTGTGTCAGAGGATGTGAGGCTGTGAACTTCAGCACTGAGGTGTGGTAGACTGTATTGAAGGAGTGCCTGGGTCTGCGAGTTTGACCGTAGTTGTGCATTGATGTGTGTGTGCATTGGAGTATTTGTGTGTTTTTGTGTGTGTGTGTGCATGGTAGTGTTTGTGTGTGTAAATTGGAGGCTTTGCGTGAGTGTGTATGGAGGATACTTTCAATACTTTTCAGAACTTGTAGAGGCAGGCAGGTGCAAGCTTTTTTTTAAGGGACTTGTGAGAACAAAGCTTTGTAAACTGGATTTTCACTATCATGTGTCAGTATTATGTGTCAGGTAGGGAAGTGGAGGGCATTTAAAAGCATTTTGGTTTATAAGGGTGCCCTCTGTAGGGTTATTTGATTGATAATTTGATTTAATTTATGTAAATAATAGTTTTTGTTCCTTTTGTTTCCTGATGTAGCATACCCATTGTATCACTCAATAAAGGCTTGTTAAATTCCTCTTTCCTGCATGACAGTACAGATTAGAGCCTTGCTTGCACAGTTCTAGGTTTAGGAGAGACTTTTTCATGTTCACAAATATTGATCAAACTGTCTCAGATCTCATGAATATTATTTAGAGTGTGAATTTTTTAAGGTTCAATACACTATTTGCTGACTCTCCTCTTTCAGGAACTCTGAGACGGTGACATATTTCTGGCAGAACTGGAACATCCCTGTTCACAAGTGGTGTTTACGGTGAGTTATTCAGACACTAACAGTGGGAGGGAGCGACGAGATTTATATAGGTAGAACCAAACAAAGGGAACAGCAGTGGGTTTGATACAGGGACACAGACTTAGCAATGCACACTGATCTATTTGGGAAACGGACTGATCCATCTGTCTGTGAATGAGTAAGTGACAGTAATAAATATTGTGCCTGCAGTGAGCGCTATATACCCGCAGTGAGGTTTATATTAAACAAGACAAAGGGAGTAAAAGGCTATCTCTTCTACAAGTTAATCAATTACACTGGTCCACTTTGAATGCCTGTCAGGGAGGGAGAGAGTTACAACATGTTGGTGAGTTAGGGAGTCAGAAGAAGAGGAAGGGAGGGAGTGACTGACTGAACAAAGGAGTGAACTTGGTCTCTCTAACTCTGTATCTCTCTCTCTGTTCCTTCCTCCATCCATCCATCCATCTCCCCTGAAGCCACTTCTACAAGCCCCTGCTGAGGAGGGGCTTCAGTAAAATCGCCAGCCAATCAGCTGTCTTCTTCCTGTCTGCCTTCTTCCATGAGGTAAGAGCTGAGCGGGCGGAACACCACTTCCTCTGGTGATGTTCAGACTGTAGAACATTGAGTCTATGAAATATTAAGACCATCTGCTTAATATCAGAATTTCACCCTCTTTTGCAAATTCCATGTCTCAAATGTCTTAATAAGGCTCAAAAAATCCCTTTTCAACCTGTTTCCCTTGCTTTTTCTCCTCCTTACCCTCATGAATAAAATTGATTTATCAGGTGAAATCAAAACAAGATCATAACTGTCACCCATATTTACCTGGGTAGTTGATAGTAGTAGAAAGACAAGGTGGTCCAAATAAGCAATACAACATAAATACACCACAGAATTTCCGGATTTTCAGCCAAAATAGAAAAAGAAAGTAATGTCTACAGATTTAGTTTTGGTGTGGTGTTGAGTTTAGAATACTCTTCACATACTACATTGCTTAGACTGTAGATCACCTTTACATTTTAGGCATTTAGCTGATGCTCTATTCCAGAGTGACTTACTGTGCAGTGAGAATAAGATTCAATTCCTAGATAGCCTATACTGCAGTATATAATGTAGAATATAGCTTAACAGTAAAATGATAATGCTGGTCACTCTATCTGACTCAGGTGAGTGTTCCTCTATGGAGGGTCACACTGTGTTACATAGAATACAGAATAAAAGTCATATAAATATTTAGTTTCCCCCTCTGTCTTCCTGTGTCAGTACCTAGTGAGTGTTCCTCTGAGGATGTTCAGACTGTGGGCCTTCATGGGCATGATGGCTCAGGTGAGACCACACTGACACACATCATACATGATAAAACAACATCAGTGTCCAGCACAATCCTTTTATTAAGACTGCACTATATTGATATAAAATAATTATTTTTTGCTGAAAACTGTGCAACATTTTGCTATACTTTTAAGTAAATTTCTTTTTAATTGCTTGAAAGGGTTAAAAACTTGGGTGGAGGAGAGAAAATGTTTAGATAGGATGAGTAGAGTAGATCTGGTTTTCTTGAACTATAACTCCTTAATGCCAGAGTTCATATTAATACTCTATGTGTTATATGAAGACAAGTATGTTGGCATAGAAATATTTGCTAATTAATGCATTCATTAGCTTAATGAATGACCTAATTAGTCGGGAATGTTTAATATATCATGGGGATTGTGGCAGGACATTAGGCAGCTCAAGTGCCTCTTGTTCTCTCCTGACTTTGAGTTTTTTATTCATTATAATGTGATGCAGTGTCACACAACACAACACAAGAAAATGCATTCTGAAATTTATTTAACAAACATTCAGAGACTGATATTGGTCATTACAATGACAATCATCCATTATTTGTTTTAATTTACTACCCTTTTCATTTACTTATCAGCTCCCATTAGCCTGGTTGGTTGGTCGCTTCCTGCGTGGTAACTATGGCAACGCTGCAGTGTGGCTCTCACTCATCATTGGTCAACCATTCGCCGTTCTGATGTACGTCCACGACTACTATGTCCTACACTACAGACAGGAGACCGACTGACGTGCGCGCGCACACACACACACACACACACACACACACACACAAATACTACTAGTGTCTAGTGCAGCAGACAGGTAGCGTCCTCTAAAGGGCAGGATGGATTAGGACTCCTGATAATAATTATGTTTACATCAGACATCAGGGCCACGATATACAGTGAGATGTTTCCTTAAGTAAGAATGTAAGTTTTCTCTTCTGTATAAAATGATGTAGTAGCACAGCCAGTCACAGTTTCTCGCTCAGGTGAATGTCTTTGTAAAATCTCTGATGAAGGTCAGTTTGGGCAGAAATGTTACTTGAATGGATAAACTCTGTGGTACTGCAAGAGCAGCAT
This sequence comes from Centroberyx affinis, assembly GCF_046629955.1. NCBI lineage: Eukaryota > Metazoa > Chordata > Actinopteri > Beryciformes > Berycidae > Centroberyx > Centroberyx affinis. The sequence continues at coordinate 91,099 of NW_027278885.1, forward strand.
GTGGGCTTAACTTCACATTTTTATCTTAGATGTTTTGCTCCAGCGCACCCACAGTGAGAGGGTTCAGATGTGTGAGTTTTTCCTCTCTCTCATTATATGACTGTCTCTCTTTTTATGTCAAATGGAGCAAACTCAACCACACTGGGTAAACAAGTAAAGAAAATGGTCATTCTATTTATACCAACTAGTGCAGTGCCCGTTCGCCCCGCTGCTGCACAGAGCGCTGTTCACGTGTTTATTCAAAGTTTATTAATATTGAACGTGTCGTGTGTCCAAATTGCACCAAATCCGACACTGCACTTCCTTGGGTCCCCAGCAATACACCTGCCAAGTGTGAAGTCGATCGGACGAACGGTTCTCGAGATATGCGACGGACAGACAGACAGACAGACAGAGATTCCTTGCTTTATTGTATGATGATGCATTTTTGGTTATGACAGTCTTCAGAGTGTAGCTTTCCACTTAACATGCAGCTAAAGTGTGAAGCCTCAGCGGCAGTATGGCGCCCTCTCTTCAAACACTGGGTAGACAGAGGTTAATATTTCTCTACATGTTGGGAAAGTGTGGCTGAATATTATCAAATGTTCAGTTGACTACATGATTCAAGTGCCTTGGTAGAAGTAACAGATTATGAAACTTAAAGTGGCTCAAAGGGGCCATAACTTTCAGTTTTTACTATGAGATGGAACATGTCTAGGAAAAATGAATGTATGCTAATAGGATTTTATCAATGTTAATTTTTATTTTCATCACGTTTTACTTTGTCAATGGCAGCATTCTGATCAGGTTTATGTCCCTGTGAAATGACATTAATACAACACAAAAAGCAATCCTATGCAAAGACTTTTTACGTATCTTTTTTCTTTTTTATTAAAAGGTTTTTGCAAGATCTGCTATGAACCAGACACTATGCAAAATCATTGAATGAATCTATGCTCAGGTACACAAGAATCCCTTCACTTGCTGTGTTTTTTTTCCATGCTAATATCCCAAAGGACTGTTGCAAATCATAATGTCTGTGTCTAAATATAATATGTTCGTGAATACAAACATTCGAAGAGTTATATTTCAGTCTTGTTATTATCCATGGGTTATTTTGTGGCAATGCATCTCAGTTTTCCATGTTTTTTCAGGTGAGCAAATCTAATTAGATAGAATGAAGAGTGAACCCTAAATATCAAACCTGCCTGAAACACACAGGATCTGTTCTTGAGGGGCCCAAAGCCAAATTCATACTTAACTGCAAAGCCGTTTGTTGGAAGAGAAAGAACATGGTTTACTCTCAGCTTCATACTTTTCTTTGTTAGGTGAGTTGGCGAGTAGCTGACAAAATGTATGCAAATATATTTATCCAGTCAGTAAAAATGGGCATAGATAGATAGATATAATGAGCATCCTCCCATGACAGCTGAATAGACAGAAAAAGGACAGTAAATGGACAGCTGTAAAACTGTAAACTGTAAAACTCACCATGATTATGGAAGTGATTAGGTAGGTAAAGACTTTTGATGACAAACTTGTAATATTTTAGATAACGTAAGTAGTTGTTTTTGTGGCAAACCAGCTAACAAGAGGCACACATGAAATTGAAAACAACACTAATGAGACAGTTTTGAGTTACAAATAATACACAGGTAATTAGATGAGTCGGGGAAAAGGGAGTGGTGAAACAGTTTCCTCCTGGTCTGGGGTATTCTCCAAACCAGGTGTCATCAGTTCTGATCTAGATCACATGGAGAGGCAGGGAGAGTGGGGAAAGAGCAATCAATCCGTTCATTCAAGTCTCGCAGTCCAATATTATGTACAATCCACCCGTTGCTCCTCCCAGACTATCCCGAGTGGTCAGTTCAGTCAGTTCCAGGTCCAGGACATCAACAGTCGTCCAATGAACATTCATTCATCTCCTCACTGTGTGGCCAGTTGGCATTTACCACTCTTATTCCACTGAACTGCTTTCTTGAGGAGAGTCTAAGGCAGAGGAAAGACCACCAGTCCCATATACAGGTAAATGGGTCATTGAGTAATGTGAGGCGAGTGTGTCCAAAACCTGAAGCAGCTGTGTGATAACTCTGGTTACCTATGACCTAGTTTCCCTCTGAGAGACAACAGTTCATGTTCAAACAGTCCAAGGGGCTGAAGTCCATAGTCTGAGTCCATAGTTCTCGGTCTGAAGTTCCTCAGTCCACATGGTAGCCTGGGCACTCCAAAAAAATACTGAGCAACGGGGAGTAACCACCTTTTTTTTTTTTTTTTTTTTCAGAATTTGAGATGTACCACTTCAGAATGAAACCCATGTGTTACTGTATCATGTGTTATGAATAAGGCCCTGAAGCAGGTTGTTTAAATTAATCCTGCATCGGACTGCTTAACTTACTAGTCTACAGTCTACCTGAAGGGATTTTCAGAAAGAATTCACAGATCTGAAAATGAAAGCAGGGAGTTGGCCAGTGGGATTACTGTTTGTAGCACGCATTTGAATTTTACATCACAGCTATTTTCACAGCAATGCATTTGTGAGAAAATCCAACAAGTGGGACCTTTATTGACTCTGTCCTGACTCTTAAAGCGGAGACCAGAAGAGTCTAGTTAGTCTTGTCAGTGGGAGGACAGCCTGCCCCAGCAACACTCTGAAAGTTGGCTGTACATAAATACAGTATTTCATTTGGGTCAGGACCCCAAATTTGTCTTGCACCTGTACTAGTATATTTATAAGGGCCTGTATTCTAGGGAAGGAGGCTACTTTTCTCTAATGGTAAGACTACAGCCATCAGAGACTATTACTTACTTAGTCTAGGTCCCTGCCACTGTACCAGACAGTGCTAAAACACTGTAAAATACTGTAAACCAGACCAGACTGACTCCTGGCCAGACCGCCAAGAACCTTGGCATGACTCTAGAAAACCAACTCTCATGCGAAGCCCACTTTGTATCCACAACCCTGCAGGTTTTCACTCTACAACATCCAGCAAATCAGACCCTTCCTCAGCAGTGACTCTGCCCAGCTTCTTGTTCAATCTTCAGTCCTCTCCCTGGACAAGTTATCACAGCTGAACTACAGCGACTCCCTGCTAGCTGGCCCCCGAAACACTCCCTTCAGCCCCTAAAACTCATCCAGAATTCTGCAGCCCGCCTTATCTTAAACCTTTCCAAATTCTCTCAGGTCACTTCCCTCCTATTGTCCCTCCACTGACTGCCTGTGGCTGCTCTTATCAAACTCAAAACCCTGGTGCTGGTGTATGAGGTTGCGAAGGGATCCGCACCACCATACCTCCAGGCGACGGTCCAGCTTTACACACCAGCCCGTGTTTTGCGTTCTGCTGCTACCGGCCGCTTGGCTCTCTCTTTCCTGTGCAGGCCTGGTCGTCACTCCCCCCGGGTCTCGACTCTTCTCGCTCCTCGGTTCCTAATGAAATGACCTTCCCAGCCCAGTCAGAGCAGCAAAGTCACTCCCCAATCTTCTGCCGTTGGCTGAAAACTCATCTTTGCATGAAGTACCTCACGTCACCTTCTCCCCACTCCTCTTCTCACTCTGATTTCTCTCAAAAAATCCCTTCCACCTCTCTCCTTAGCTCTTATTTGATTTTTTTCCTAGCACTTCTGCCTCGCATGATCATTCTTTGGTCACAGGAATACTGTCCCTCACACTCCTTACTATCAGTTTTAAGTCAATTTGGTCAAGCGCATCAGCTATCATGCCTAAAACATAAATATAAAATGTAAATGACATTTGAAAATACTATACAGAGACAGAACTAATCCTCACATGGTTGGGTTCTAGCTCCCCAACACATGTTAAATTACTTAACACCATTTTTAGCCTGTGATATTTATCACTATCAGGCTACCTACCAGGCTCAATACTAAACTCAGGACAGAGACAAATATCATTTAACTGCTTTGCAACAGGGCATCTCAGCCAGGGGTACAGAACTTGTCACAAGGTTTTAAAAGCAAGCTAAATACTTTTCTCTACAGCCTTGTATATATGTGTGTGTGTGTGTGTGTGTGTGTGTGTGTGTGTGTGTGTGTGTGTGTGTGTGTGTGTGTCCGTGTCTGTGTCCGTGTGTATGTAGATTTGTCATCCAGTGATGTGAAGACAGGTCTGTGAACCTGTGTCTTGTCAGGCTGACAGTGGATTAAACAGTGTGTGTGTGTGTGTGTGTGTGTGTGTGCATGCTATGTCAGTGTGACATTAGTGTAAATGTGACGGGATACATGGCCTCATATACACAATATATACTGTATATATACAGAATCACCTCGCACTAAAAAGGTACTACCATTTTAATCCCTACATTTTACCCTTTTTTTTTTACCTGACTAAAGGGGTTCATGAACTTTTTTCAGCTGGGGATCCAAACTGAGTAAAGCTAGTCTGGGACTCGGCTTCATTAAAACATATGAGTGCTCATGAGGAGACCCACCAGAAACAAACTTGCGACTCATTTTTGTCATCCAAAGCTATGGGTTAGGACGTGCTGACCTTCAGTATGATAATGAGTAACACCCGGTCATTCATCTGGTAATTGGAACAAGCATTGGATAAAAGCCATGGACAACGGAGTCCCTCTCTCAAATCACTTTTTCAACTGCAATCACACTGTAGCATACATGCTGAGAAACCTTCTTTAGGGTTCATTCAAAGTGACAGATGCACAATTAAAGTCTCACTCTGTTGAGCATAAATACTCTAAAGTAGTGGGTGATTTCTTCCGATTTAACGAGGGAGTTGGTGGGCAAGCGACACGTTTCCCTTCACATTTTGTACTTAAATGTTAACAAGAGGGATGCATGTAATTATTTGTACCAGCGATGGGTCATTTCCTTTCATCTCCCCTCATAACTCCCTGTACTCCAGTGCCAAAAAGTGTGCAGAATTATTTTTTTTTTTACTGCAGAGCAGAGGACATGCAGGCAGTAATCCTCCATCCATCCCCCTTTCATTCCTGACAAATAAACGGAGCCCATGAGAGGACGGGGGGAGCGGAGTACGAAGTGCAGAAACCTCGTCACCTCTCATCTATCATCAATATTCAGACCGTTCCTGACATAAACAAAGCTTTCCAGTTCCCCTGGTCGTACTGAGTCACACACTGATGCACTGTGCATGCGTACTGACACACACACTCTCCTCATCCTCTGTCATATGTCCCATCTGTCATTTCTACACCTATACATACACACAGGCATACTCTCTTTGTGTCTATCTCTTGCTGTCTCTCTATCTTTTACCCCCCCCCCCCCCCCTCCCCGTGCACCCCACTCTTCCTCCTCATCCTCAGTAACAGGTTGATCCATGGTTCCTCTCCTGACATCCGTTATTCCGGATCTTTCCAAGGGAGCGCTGACAAAGCTGTGAGCGATGATGATCCTCTAGACAGGAAACCAGGAGACACAAACCTGTCCCATTCTGGAAGATGGATGGAGTGTAGCACCAGGAACAAGTTGCATAGAGACAGACTGAGCCTTAGACTTTAATATAACTTTTATTCAGACATGTTACATATCAATTTAACTGCTACACAAAACAACTTACAAGGTGTGATGCACTCTAAAAAGCAGGTAAAATGGGACATATAAATAGCAGGATAAGCTCATAGAAATGAAGCATGGAAAGTCTAAGGCTTCGATCTGTGTTAAATTGAGTTTATGCAACTGGCCACAGCTTGAGGTTACGATGCGTCAAACTCGCACTTCTTGGACATAGAAGAATCACTTGTTAATGTTTCAGTTGTGTATATTTGAACTGCTTCTAAAGAACATTTAAACAATCATTCATTCCCCATGTTTGAGAGGGAACCAGAGGAGAGAAACCGGTGTCATTATGTGTCATTTCTTGCTGTAGGAAATGGATGGGACTTTGTTCCTGCTGAGAACAGTTTGTTTTAATATAATGCTGCTAAAACACTCCTCCTGTATACATTGGCCATCACTGTCTTACTAAGAGCATTTTCTCAAATATTCAGCATAGATTAATGCTTTCTATGCTCTTTGATTTGACGGGAAATTATTCTGTCTTCTCCTTATATAACACCCACACCGCAAAATACATTGATCTTGACAAGCCATTTAATTTTGTATTCATTTTGTATTGTATTTTGTATTGTCTCCTATTCTAGTATTCATTCTTAAAATCTGTTTTTTCCTAAAAGTACAGGTCTACCAATGGAGTGAGATAATTCTGCTTGTTTCAATGCAGTTGACTGGAACAAATTTAATTGTCTTGAAAGAAGTGGTTACCCCCCTTTTCAAATTTCCACTTTTAGGAAAAACAAGAGTGTCATGATGAAAATGAAACACTTGTTAAGCTTGATGCTTTTGTAGTGCATGCTCAGCATAGGTCAGGTTCAAAATGCTATGTGTTTGAGTTTGAGTTTCTCATGAATAAATCACTATATTAGTTGTGACAGCACATTGGTAAAATCATTGTCAAAATTATTCAGTACTGTATATAGCCATGTTTTTAGGAATGTGAGGTGTTTGTGATGAGTGTATATCTGCAAAAAGACAGCTTTCCAACATGCTGATGATGAACAGATTTAATGAACAAATGAACTGCTCAATTCGTATTACCTAGGACAAACCAGACTGCCTTCTGTCACAATCACCCCTCCTTCATTCTCAAATGTCATTCATCATTCATATTCACATTCATCATATTACATAGATTGGGGGGTGGCCAAGCTGTTCTTCCTTGCTTCAATGGTACTAACCAAGTAGTCTACATTATTTTATTCAGCTTCTAAAAAGGCATTAATACCAGTCTCTTCAGAGTAGTTTGAGGATTCATTTTCTCATCACACATCTTTGGGGTTCTCACTCAAGACTAAATTTTATCTTTGAAATATATATTTTTTTCCTATGCCTCTGTACAGTTCAGTCTATTTTAGTGTACATTCAATAGTGTGTCTGATAAGTAGAAAAAGACACTTGAAACTTGAAAAAGATCATTCTTGGGTCATTCATGTGACAAATCATTAACAATGTGCAGTGTCAGAGAAAAGGCATGGAAATAACTGCTACACTGTGCTAAGCTGTAAAGAGGTATTGTATGTCTTAATTTTATGAGCAGAACCACCGTTATTTCTGTTCTGCAGTGGTCCTTTTAGTCTCAGCGTGATACATAACAACATGACATGATTTGGACAATGGCTGAACAGAGATAAAGTTTACATTGCCCCGTACATTATATCACATACAGTGTATAATGTATGTGTATCTGTTTGTGTCACTGTGTGACTGAGCATATGTGGTTTGTGCACGTATCCAAGCATGTGTGTATGTGTGCGGATTGTACATGTGCGTGCATATGCGCGTAACAGCAGAATGTAAACACATACTAAGACTTCCTGTCTGAAGACCAGACAGACGAGATTTAGAGAGAGAGAGGGAGGGAGGTAGAAAGACAAAGTCATTAAAGAGAGAGAGAGAGAGAAAGGATGCTGATAGAGGGAGAAGGAGAGAGAAGAGGAAAGAAAGACACACTGAGGGGAGAGAGACACAGCGAGATAAGAAAGCAGAAAGATCTGAGGGTGTTTGAGGATTCTAGAGAGAAAGCAACAGACTATCAGAAGAAGGAAAATCAGAAATGATGGACATAACTATTAATGAGTAGATCTGGAGAAGAGTGTTAATGGATACAGCCAAATGAATGGAAAGACAAGATCGGCAGAGAGAGAAGACAAAAGAGATTTTCATTGAGATGCTAAACTGTTCCGACAGAAGTGGATATCAGTGTTCTGAGATGATGCAAGAGGGCAAAGGTCGCTGAACGTTGACCCTTCCTTCCTTGGGAACGACCCAGCATCACCTGCGTTGAGACTGACTGAGGATCAGTGGATTAGGAAAACACTGAGGACACTCCAACTTCATTTACAGGATTGACTGGTCCAGGGAATGGTTAGGGAATAAGGACTCCACTGGTCTGACTGGTCTCCTTTACTTCTCTCTACAGGTAAGTAGTCTTCAACAGAGGATAAACTGTTGATATATTCTTATTAAAAGAAAGAGAGGAAAAGACAAGGGGCTTTCACAGAGCTTCAGCCCAGGCTCCACACTGATTGCATCCAATTCCAGTAGGCAAAAGCCGTAATCCCTTCTTGATTTCACCTATTAAATCCTCTTCGGCCATGAAAGGGAGATGTAGATGAAGCAGAGGGTACGATTTGAAGAAGGATTTTTAGGAGATATTTGAGACCGGGTCTGCAACTCAGTATTAGGATTGTGTTCCTGATGTGTTGTACAATCAGTGTACATAGAAATCGAGGGGCATGTAAACTTTCAATACAAGTAGAAATACAACTATCGCTAAAATTAGAGGTACAGCAGCAATGAAATGTTCCCTTTGCCTGGGGGGGAAAAACTATAAAGCTATAATTTGATGTAGGACAGCGTGAGATCTGAACTTAGTATTCCATCCTGTTTCTCCCTTTGTATCTCTCTCTCTCCCCTCTCTCTCTCTCTCTCTCTCTCTTTCTCTCTCACACACACACACACACACAGGACTCCCACAGTGCTGGAATTTATTTGGACAGTGTTATTTGCGATCTGCCTCAGAGCCCTCTGCCCTCCTCTCAGTATCACTTTACAGTCATTGCATCATCACAGCCTTTGATGTTGAAAGGGGCAGAGTAACAATATGACAGGATCGCCACAGTGATGCACTGGATTGATGTCATATTATCTGTGTGACCTCTGTAAAATAATTTGACTATATCCCATCTATTTCTAATCAGTCAGGATTTTAATAGGTCCAATATTTTTGGCGCTCCGCAGAAACCTGTTATTTGAAACTGTCACATTTTAATGTTTTACCACAGTGAATGTGACAGTCAAACATTTTTCACAATCACTTAAATGTCACCGTTTTTGGAGATACAATCTGCAGAACAATGACAATCTACAGAGCATTAATGTGCAAGACCTAGTGTTGATGGGTTTTGCAAAACAAGCCTATTTCCTGTATATATTATATCACTGCTTTTTTTCTGGCATAATGGAAACCATGCCATGGCACCGCAATGTAAAATGGAAAATTGACTTTTTCTTCAGGGATCTACATTTTAATAAGAGTTTATCTTGTGGACTAAAATCGATTTTGTTGGCTTTAGACTAATCAAACCAAACTTACTTAACTTTAGGCTAACCAACCACAAGTATTTCATTCCACCTGCTTTACATTATAGGAATGAAGTCTTTGGCAATAGAACACAACCAGCAGCTTTTGATACCAGTTAGCTCAGGATAATTTGGGGATCAACGTTCATCTTCCCACGACCCAACTTTGGTTCCCAGCCCAGTCTTTGAAATTCACTGGAATATATGACTTGGCATTGTCATTTATCTCTCTGACCAGAGGAAGTCAGTGGTTTAATACACAATTTCCCCCTGAGCCACGCTCATAACACTCGTTAATGCTGTTAATGATGATGAACTAGCTCCAGTAAGCTGAATAATACCAGGGGATGTTACTGTGAAAACACCCATTTATTTCCTTCAGTGCCCTTAAAGCTCAATGGCTGGACCGGTCTTGTTAATGCTGATGAATCACATTATTCATGCCTCACCCTCAGCTGAGCATGTTATTCTCATTAGTCTGAATAGACTACATTTTTCATCAGCTGGATGATTATTTTGCTGTGAGAGATTAATTCCGGGCCATGAGCATACACAGCACAACAACCAGGGGTTCTTAAACCTTTTCAGCCTGGGAGCCTCATGAGCAATTAAACTACATTTGTCATGGAAGGATCCAGTAGCAGTTTTGGGTCCACACTCAATGGTCACTACTAGCAAAGGAAAATGGGATGTTTAACCTTATGTGACCAGACAGTTTTTCCATGTGTAAAGTTCCAATCTAGAATTTAATTGGCCATCTAAAGTGTATATATTCCCATAGATTCTTGAAGTGTTTGGCTTAATCAGTAAGCTTTTTGCAGTCTCATAACAACTATAACTTAAAATGCAGGTGTGAGTTACAATAGCTCAGTCAATCAATTTGTGAAGTGAAAAAATGTCCTTGGTCCAATGAACTGAAGACAAATCAAAACCAACAAAGACCAGGGCAGCAGCAGAACAGTTTTTGTCTGATTCAAAGTATTATTCAGAGGAACACTATCTATAGCTTTATAAATGTAGCCAATGTATGTGAGACTGTGCTGTGGACAGATCCAGTTTATTGTCCTTTCCACAGAAGATGAAACCTGCTGTTTCCACACAGATGCATGGAACATGTATTTAAGATTCAAAATTCACCTCCCAGTCCCACCTTTTCTTTCTCCTTTCGTCTCCTTCACCCCCCTCTCCCCTATTCTTCTCTAGCTAATTACCCCCGTCCTTTATGGACCGTAAATGCTCTGTCCCAATATGGTCATTGGCCACTTGATGGGCTGTGTCTATAGACGAGGACAGGAAGGAACACTCAGGATGTAGTCTCTCTCTCTTTCTCTCTCTCTCTCTCTCTCTCTCTCTCTCTTCCTCTCTCACACAGCTTCTCACTCCCATTACATTCCATTGAGATACATACAGTCGCTGTCTGCCCTCTGCTGTCTATAAGATTCATACATTCTGGTACATTCTAGTTCACATTTGGGTATTTGCATATTTTTCTCTTCACGGTTGAACCCGCCATATGGGAAGGGTCACAAGATAACTCCAGTGTCTGATTTTAAAAAGTCACACAACAGCAGGAGAGTTTGTTGGTGCACTATGGGATATTATCATCACACTGTGAAAATATGAAATATGAAAATACCCTGAGGACGATATGTAACACTTTATCATACTGACATCTGTTTACTCTTTCTTGTTCTTTGAGTGGTTTACCTTTGATGTACATACCTTCTCTATCATCTTGTCATTAGCAGTCATGCAGTCATTGTACCTACTGTAGCCTTTGTTTAACCTTCATCCATTTAGCAGCTCTATTAAGATGATTAATGGTTGTTTCATCTGTCAGTGCAGCAGCTAAATGTCTCAAGTCATTGCCTCTACTAGCAGGTTTAGGCCTATTTCTGCTGATATTCAACAGTTTGCAACAAAATGAAATGAAGCAACACAAGAAACACAAGCCACTCTCTCACAATATTTTCACAACTGGGAAATGTTTTTATAGAAGTCACTCTTATCTTGATATTTTGGAATATCATAGTTGGATACCTTGAGTTGGAGACTAGATGTAGTCCAATTGCTGGGGTTGTAAAGGTCTTCATGCTGCACCTATGAAAATAATGAAGCAAGTTCAACGTAATATGGTGGACTGATTTATCATATCAAACCGTTTGCAAATGACACAAAACTCATTTAAACTATAAACGTTGGAGGAAAGATTTTTCAGCTACTTTGTATCATCCTCACCACTATTACGGCAATTGTCCACACACACACACACACACACACACACACACACACAGCTTTATCCAATTCCACTCTGTTTATCTTATTTCAGAGAAGAATTTGTCATCTTTCTTAGAGGTAAATAAACACACAGCCCATCTCTGAGATCAGGGTTGATTAACACATGCACTAAAGACTCTTTGTGGTACAGATCTGATCTTCTCCTATTTAAACAGGGTGAAAGCGTGTACACAGAATCTATTTTTTTGAGAATCTTTAGTTTTTTTCTTCCATGAAAAAGTCAAGCCATATATTGGCCAGAAAGAGAGAGAGGATAAGATCTGAACCATAAAGGGTTAAAAACTAGATTTTCAGTTCTTGTGTAAATACAGCTGTAAATAAATAGTCATAAATAAATTGACAGGTTATAAATAAATAGACAGTCTAAATAACTCAGATGGTTCTATTGGCCTTAGGTGACTCTGTCAATGAGGGCCATGCCAACAGCAACAACCACCGAGGAGGGGGCAATGAAAGAGTGGAGATGGTTTGTTTGTGTGTGTATTTATGTGTGTGTATTTGTGTGTGTGTGTGTGTGTGTGTGTGTATGAGAGAGAGAGAGAGAGGTACACAATCCAAGATAATTATTGTTTATGACACAAAAGAAGCCTGTTCTCACGAGTCCAAGTCCACTTCAATCTAGGACAGACAGAAGCAAACACCAGAATCAGAATCAGCTTCATTTACCAAATGTGATTGCACCAGCTCTTTACCAACACTTGCTACATTGTGGAAAAAATACTGTAGTTGCTTCATTGTAGCTTCAGTTACCAAAAAGCTGCTTCTCAACATTGTTCACATTCTTAATTAAAATCCATGAGTAACAGCCTAGTTAGCTTGCTACTAGCACCCATTAGTTACATACTGAAATTCAAAGTATCCACTTATGAAAGCAACATCTCATTTTGTCTGACAGAGATTCAACTACCCCAAATCATCATCATCATCATCATCGTCCTCATCATCCTCCCTGTCCTCACCATCATCACCACCGCCTGCATCACCATCATCATCATCATTATTACCACCTCCATCCTCATCCTCATCCTCATCCTCATCATGCACTCCAACAGTTCTGAGTCCTGGGTTTCCATCAATACTTCATTTCCCATTCTGCCCATGATTGGCGGTGCCGGTAACAGAAGTGGCATGGAGCCGTACCTTCAGCGACTGGCTCATCTAGACGAGGGGCTCTACAACGACTTCTACAGCCTCTGGATCGCTCTGATGGTCGTCAACTCTCTCATATTCCTGGTAGGAATTTATGTTCTTCAGACAGGTGCCCCCTTTGATATTGAACATATCCTATAAAAGCCCTGTATCTTAAATTTTGACAATTTTTGTTTTGTTTTTTTACTTGAATTGACAGCTGACAGCTTGAAGATAATATTTCAGAACCTTGGGACCAAGCCAGACCATTCCCTACCACTGATTTTGCAAAGTATTAAGTTAAAAAAAAAAATAGCAACAACAAACATCAATGGCAACACCAGACAGTTTTTGCAAGTCCTGGAAAGTTGAGATTTGGAGATGTGAGGATTCTGCAAGGCACTCATGATAGAAAAAAAAATGACTGTGTTGTACTGGATTCTACTGCCAGGGCCTCAAACTGTATATGATACATGATGCAACCTATTCCAATCTGTACAAACTGTCTGTTTACCCATTATTTGACAGACAGCAACAAGATGGCTAAGAGTTGGCAGGTTGACAGAATGCTGATTTTTATCTCCTCTCCTCTCCTCTCCTCTCCTCTCCTCCTGTCTCTCCTTTTCTCTACCTCCCCTCTTACTCCTTTTCCCAGGTGGGCATGGTACTCAACACGGTGGCGCTGTACGTCTTCTGTTTCCGCACCAAGCCAAAGACCACCTCGGTCATCTACACCATCAACCTGGCGGTGACGGATCTGCTGGTGAACCTCTCTCTGCCGACCCGCATCCTGCTCTACTACAGCGGAGGAGCCTGCGTCACCTGCTCCTACCTGCACATCTTCAGCTACTTTGTCAACATGTACTGCAGCATCTTGTTTCTGACCTGCATCTGTGTTGACCGTTACCTCGCCATAGTGCAGGTGGGTTTGTCAGTAAGCTAGTGAGTTAACAGTAACGGTAGCAATGGCAACATTCTCTGTGATAACTTTTAGCATTGATTTTTCTGGCATTTCTACTTGAAGAACAAGAAAGCCACTTTGTTTCAAGTCTGAAGTCTGCACTTTTAATGGCTAACTTAACTTAATGAGTTAGTTATAATTCAGTTTTTTAACTACCTGGCCATGGTGCAGATGAGTGAGTGAGTTCAGTCCCTTTCACTTGGATGTTTACCATCATGTCAGCTCTTTCCACAGCCTACCTACTTGCTTTCCTTCCTTCCTTCCTTCCTTCCTTTCCTCCATGGCTTTCCTTCCTTCCTCACTTCCTTCTTTCCCCCTTTCTTCTGTTTCAGGGCTGAATTGTCCAAGATCACAGGAATAACATCTGAATTCTGCAATCTCTCTTTAAGTCATACTGGATGCCCCCTCTCCCTTTTTCCTGGATGCTAAAATGCTACTTAATTTCCTTTGGCTTTGCAGGTTGAAGCGTCCCGTCGGTGGCGTAACTCCAATGTGGCCAAGTGTGTGTGCGTGTCAGTCTGGCTGTTTGCCATCGTGGTCACCTACTCCTTCCTCTCCACTGCTTTCCGGCACACGGGCTGCTGCCTGTCAAAGCTCCTCTTCCTCACCATCACAGAGTTCTTCCTACCCCTTGTCGTCATTGTGGTCTTCACCCTGAGGATCATGTGGGCACTAGCTGACCGCCGCCTGATGCAGCAGAGCAGGTATAGCCAATGTTAAAGGGAGTATCGTAGATAGTATTAGATGGTATATATAGAATACCATTGCATTTCCAATTTTGGTCTGTTATTTGTCTCTATCAGGTGTTTGCTACAATGTGGGGGAAATGTTAAATGCATTGGTACTTCACCTCACCAAAAAATGACTCAATGACTCAAGTGTTGTAATCTCCCAGAGGCAAAGGAAGCACACTTTCACTGTTGCATAAATATCTTGTGTCACAAAATATTGTAATTTTCATGTATTTGAAGTTAAAGATGGTCCTTTGAACAATTTTCATGAAACCCATTTAAAACCTGTTATATAACTTCCTCAGTCTGATTAGATTTTTTTTTTCCTTTGAGGAAACACTGTTGCCCCCTCACTGGCTTTGTTCACATACTGATTAATTGGATTGATTATATTTTTTTCACTTTTTTTTTTATACAAGAACATACGTGAATAAACTCCAAAAAATGTATTCAGAAAAAAGCACTTTGTGGAAAGAGAAGGTTTACCTTTGCAGCAGTGAAAGCAGTGGTGACATATGGCAGCTGGGTCGTCACAGTGGGGGATTTTAACCTTTGTTCCCCCAGGGAGAGGAGGAGGAGGGCGGTCCAGCTGCTGACCACCGTGCTGGTCATCTTCACCGTCTGCTTCACGCCCTTCCACATCCGACAGGTGAGTGACAGATGGGAGGTGAAGCATCCTTTTGAAATAAATGGTTGTAGTAATGTTACCATGCTGTTAGCGTCACCGTTTGTTTTGCACCCCTGAAACCCTTACTGAGTTGAGGAGCGAGTATATGAATATGAGATGTCATATTCAGGTGCTGAATAGTGACTAGGATATGATAGAAAGGTACTGAATAGAACTGCATAGATAGGATAGACTGATAGTTACAAAGTCGTACTGAATCTGTGTACAATGTTGTTTTTATATTTGTCAAGTCGTACAGTATTTGTATATCACATTTCATTCACAGGAAATCTCAATGTGCTATACATGCAAAAACAATGAAAAATAGCAAAAACGTTTTACTGTAAAATAGTAGAAATAACAACAAGAAATATATATAAAATGTGATAAAAAAATACACATATATTGAAAATATATATATATATATACAGTACATGTATATATACACACATACATATATTCACATACACATACACGCATACAGCCATATACTGTATATTCATGCACACAACGTCAGTCCAAAGCTTGGGAAAAAAAGGAAAGTTTTGAGCACAATTTTAGTTTTGGGAAATCTAAGGAAATCTGTGGATCTGGAATGAAGTTAATATTTCTTGTTTGATGTAGACAAGGCATTGTCATCTGTCACCACATGGCTGCGTTGGTCCTTGTCTGTGCTGTAGGTGTTGGTGTACTTCTACCCTGACATGCCTCACCATGTGATAGTCTACCACCTGACTGTCACTCTCAGCAGTTTGAATAGCTGTATGGATCCTGTGGTCTACTGCTTTGTAACTAATAATTTCCAGGTAACAAGACCGGTGTGTGTGCATATACATTTCATTGATTCCTTCCTTTACTCCCTCCCTTCCTTGACTTCCTCTCTTGCTTTATTCTATTCATCCAGTCATTCCTTCCTTTCTGCTACATCTGTCCATCTCTCCACACATCTATCCATCATCCATCCTTCCTTCCAGCCATTATTCACTCACCCATCGCTCAATCATTTATTCATTCACTCATCCATTCATTAAACAATCCAGTCCCCTTTTCTCCCCCAGGCCACTATGAGAACTCTGTTTCGTCGTGCCGAGGCCGAGCAGACTAGCGGTGACATCATCAGCATGCAGCACAGCTCCAAGGCCTCAGGAGGAACCGTCAATGCCATCACCAATAATGTGATTGTGATGACCAACATCCCCCCGTCACCGCACAGAGACAGTAATCTGGGGAAAAACAATACGCTGTAAATCCCCTTTCACATGGTGTGAAGAGACTGGGAAGAGTTGAGAGTCGCTGAGATGTCAGATTTGCCTGTGGAAACATGGCTGATATATCAAGACTCCTGTGACATGCTGACCAGTGGTGACATCATCAGCATGCAGCACAGTGCTAAGGGCTCAGGATGGACAGTCAATGCTATCATTAATAATATAATAATGATGACCAACCTGACAATTCACAATGAAGAGAGATACCATCATGGGGAATCATCACACAATGCAACAGAGCTGGTTCAGAGTGGGGGTGGCTGTGGCTCACGAGGTAGAGTGGGTCGTCCACTAATCAGAAGGTTGGTGGTTCGATCCCCGGCTCCTCCAGTCCGCATGTCGAAGTGTCCTTGGGCAAGATACTGAACCCCAAATTGCTCCTGACTGTTGCGCCAGCACCCTGCGTGGTAGCTTGCCGCCATCGGTGTGTGAATGGGTGAATGTAGGCATTGTAAAGCGCTTTGGTTAAAAATGGTTTTGGTTAGAAAATCAGTCCATCCTAACAACTTCTACTAACTATACTTGAATGAATCCCAAGAGTGAAGAGGGACAGTCAATACTATCACTAACAACATCATCAGGACCAGTAACATTCCCTCTACTCTACACAGAGAGACTAACATAGGGAGCCAAGTTGGCTGAAAGGCAGTAAGGCCACTTCACAAACAGACATTTTACTTTTACATTTTGGGCATTTGTCTCTTATCCAGACTGACTTACAATAAGTGAGCGGATATAGAGGTTCAGCTTCTTGCCAAAGGACATTTTGACTGTACACATGATTGTTGATGGACACATTGTGCTGTTGTGAGTTTGTACCTTTTGGTTATGGGATGGTCTCCTTAACCATTAGGACACTCTGCTGCCAAATTCACACAATACCACAGAATACAACACTGATTTAATGTGTATTATTATATAAAGGCATCATACAAGTGATGATGGGCACCATATATACAGTATAATACCAGTCAACTTCCAGTCACCAGCTCACAAATGGAATACAGATTTCTGTCAGTGGCAGGGATTCAACTAGCAACTTTCAGTTATTGGTCAGCCTCTCTTCCCCAAGGCCAACCTGCAAAAGACAACTGCTGATTCAAATCCTGACACTATCAGGAAGCTGTAAGGAGGCAGCTGGCATTACATCCAGTAGGCCCATTCATATTCTGGCTAGTGAGAAGATTTTTTCAATTTCTAAAAAATACTACCCACAAACTAGTAGACTAGTAAAAGTTCCATTTGTGGTTGTAACACAGCTATGCATTAGTGCAGAAATCATCAAAAGGTTTCTTTCATTCGCGCTGTTTTGAATCCCCAAATAAATTGATCTGGTGTGACATCAGTTATGCAGCAAAGTTTTAAAATGGTTAGGAAAGACAACTAATGCTGTCAGTAACAAAATAATGATGTTGATGATCAACCTGACATCTGCACTACATGTGACCATCACATCCTCTCCATGAGCAAGGAACCATATAATGTAAAACGGTTCAGACTTGGATCAGCTACCTCTACTGATGCCTGCAGGTTAAGGGATGGACAGGATGAGATTCAATAACAGGATGAGTTGGCACATAAAGTGGACCACAGCCTGTTTCTTGTGTTTCCCCACATGACAAGTGTAGTGATGTGTTTTGGCCTGGATTCCAGGATGACAATCATATCTGAGAAACTTCAGAAGATCCACTGTGCAAGATGTTTGTTTGTGATGTGGGCTCTGTGCAGGAGAGGGCAGCATTTCACTCCCTTCTGAAGACCATCAGAGCCCAAAGGAATTTTTACTTGATTATAACTGAGGCGGATTCCAAATGAAAAGCTGCTGGGAAGACTGATAGCAACTGCACTGTGAATGTTTGGATAGGGATTGTTGTAATAATGTAATAATAATGTTTTTATTGAAATACATTTCAGTATTGTGTGCTGTTTTGTAAACATTTTGTACATAGAGCTGTCTTGTGATTGTGAAAGAGAACATTTTTATTAGTGGGATCTCTCTTTGCAGATAAAAGTATCAAATAAAATTAAGAATAAAGGAGGGGGGAATACAATCTTTTTCAGCTGCTAGATAGTCTATGTTTAATTATTACAGAGAGTTATCAATATCATGCATGCTGTCTTGATGACACCTAGACAAATAAACAATTCAAATCATCATAATATTTCCTTATCCATTATTTGATTTTACATTAGTAGATTCACAATTATGTATCATGGTGCCAATAAAATATCTGCTAAAGTAAGCAATACAAATATATTATATTATGGCTATTTCAATGCTTGGTAGATTGTTGGGACTGTCCCTCCTGCATTCATTCAGTTTTTTACGCTGTCCCACCACACCATAAAAAACATCACCGCTGCTAGAGAAAATGGGGAAGAAAAACCATACCATCATAATGTAATCAGAATTAAGGCCAATTTCCCCACAAAAAGTAAATACGATTTTAGAATTTGAAGATTCGATCATGAATTACTGCTATTTATTTTGAGAATGTTCATTAATAATAATATGATTATTGTTGTTGATGACGATGATGATGTTGTTATTAACTGTAGTAAACCGTTATGAATGCCCCGCCCTCCGTAGGTGAATGGTTTGGTGACATCAGCTGCCTTCTGACTGCCCCCCGCATTGTTACTGTGGCAACCAATGAGATTGATGGGCATAGTAACCAGATGGTCAGTTGGGTAGCAGGCTACGGTTAGCCACAAAGCTAACTAATCGAGAGTTCTACTATAATGTTGCTGAAAACATAGCTAACGCTACATCATACGGAGTTGATGCGACTCTACCCTGGAAGAGAAAGGGCTCAGGTATGTTTCATCAGTCTGCCTTCAATATGACTGGGTCTGTGGCAACTAGCTAAGGTTACATGTAGCTAACGTTACAGTATTATTAGCCAACCTAGCTTGTTACAGTATAGCCAGCAAGCCGAAACCTGTCAGTATCAAGCTAACGTCGATCTAACTGTTACTAGAGTCAGGTGGTTTCAGGCAGCCCGACAGAAGACACGTATCTGCCGCTATGTCCATCATCCCCAGATGCTAGAAATGCTTGATAATGTTGGAACCAACTGGATCGGTTGGCTGCGTTAACTGTCTTGGAATCTAACGTTACTTCCGTTAGGTCGTTAGGTGACTCAGGTAACGTTAACGTTAGCAAAGCCCTCCTATTAAAAACATGTCCTAACCGGTTCAGGAAGCCCTGACACGCACACTCAAATTCCTGTGACAAAGAAATGCCCATTTTCAGCTCTTCTCGCACATACGGATAGTCAGGAGCGGTTCCTGTCAAAAAATTAGGAGTGGGTGCTACACAGGTAGTTTTCTCACGACGACAGTTGTTCGGGATTTTCACATTACACATGAAAGACATAGCTCAGTATTGATCAGTGCTTTTTATGTTTTCACATCTGTAAGAGCAGTCCGGCGGTAGGTACGCTTTCCCAAAGGAGTCGTTTTTTTTGGTTTTTTTTAAGATTAACTTTTTTTTTTTTGCCATTTTGCCTTTATTAGATAGGTCACAGTACAGAGAGAAACAGGAGAGACTGGGAAAGGGGGCGATTCAAACCCAAGACGTCGCGGTTACATGGCGTGTAGCCCGCTGAGCCACTAGGAGCCTCAGGTATTGTTAATTTGAACAGATTGGATCTACCTGTTTTGGCTGTTATTCAGCAGCCTAGTTGCAGGAGGTAGGTGGGATAGAAATTAGGGCTTTGTTCGCCTCACCATCAATTCATTGATTTTCCATTTGATTAAAATATTGGGAAAACAAATCTGGTATGAGAAGGTTGTCATATTGTCATATCTAGCATGTTAGTGAATAACAGAGAATGAGTGTTCAGTAATTATCAACCATAGGAAATTAATTGCAGTTTCGAGTTACATTTGAAAGTGACTGTATTGAAATAAATTTGACCCCTGCCTGCCATAAAGGAACAAGTGTTCAGTCAACTTGTGGCTATCTCATTTAGTTTTCTGGGAATCCAAAGCTAGCACAGTGTTCCATTAAATGACCCAGTTTCTTATGGTGTTGCATGAAGGCTTTATTGCTTAATGTGGCTTTCATCCATGTCTCTGTAGTCTTTATAGTCTGACAGTGTTGTGACTCAAAGGTTATGAAGCTACAAGTGGTGTAATTTTATTGTACAGACTCCAGATAATGAGTCAATGGGAAACTTAAACCCACATACCTAAGGTGTGACATTATTTATTTTATCTTTTGTTCCTTTTTATCTGTCATGTTGATTCCTGCAATAAATTCACAGTTACTCAAGTTCTGACTTAGCTAGGATGGAAATCTGTATCATGTACAGGCAGCAAATGGGAGCCTACAAGTATTCAGAAACAGGATTCAAATAATCATTTACTATTGTTTTCTGTTACTTTGGTTTTGTATTACCTTCAGTATCTGTAGAATATGAAAATAAATTCACATAGTAAGCCAAGAGAGGGCATGCTGAAGCCAAAGCTCTGTACTAATCTGTAGCTTTAGCTTACTGTCTAACTGACTGTCTGTTTTTCTGCAGGTTGCTGTGTGAATTAATGGGTCTGTGCCAAGGAGTTTCCACCTGTATTGACCCCCGCGCGCACACACTCACATACGCAATCCCTCACACACTTATATGCACATACACACACACCAAGGTCTGCTGATACACAGTCAAAACACACACCGTCCAACAGCTGCATGCACACAACCTCCAACAGACACACACCAGGATATAACATCGAAGTGCCTGTTGACTGGATGGCAAACTGAACTGGATCTACTACTGCAGCTTTTATTGGGTGGTTCTTCCTTTTGAATCATAGATTGGCTGTATATTTCAATATGTAAGCACAGGAAATATAGTCCAAGTGCTTGCTGAAGCAGATGGAAAACTGAATAGGATGTACCTCATATTGGCCAGTTTAATTATAGCCCCATTGAAAGTCATGTGGAAGATGTTCTGTTAAAAGGAAAGTGGAATTTTCATCTGAGACTCAGGAATCAGTGGTCCAACTATTGCCCTCTGAATGGATGTGATTTTTTTAAAGATGTTTTTAATATCTTAGTTTTTTGGACATGCAACTATTCATCCTATTCATTTTTATGAAGATTCCTGTTTTCCTGCCTTCTCCCCCATTATTCACTACTTTTTTGTGTTGTCCTGATCACATTCCTATGTCTGTCTCTGGATACTGAAGCTATTTATCAACAAGGATGCTCCCTGATCAATCTAGCTGGATTTCTCTGGGTCTTACACAGCGACTGATCAAGATAAACACCATGGACATTTCATGTTCTGTTAGCATATTTTAATATAGTCCAATTGTAGTTTTTTTATAGTAAGATATACATTCAAATATACCGCCCATCCAGCTAAAGAATGGTTCCTCTGAAATCAAACCTGCCTATAATGGGAGGAGAAGGGGAGGAGGTGGTGGAGGAAGGGGAGGCCCCCAGCCTCCCAGAGAAGAAGAAACCGAGGGAGAAAGAAGAGGAGAATGGAGATGATAAAGAGGAGGAGGGCAGAGGAGCGCGAATCCCTCTGCGCCGCTGGGTAATGAACGGGGCGGTGATGTTCGGCCGTGAGTTCTGCTACGCCATGGAAACGGCCCTGGTGACACCAGTACTGCTTCAGATAGGTGAGGAGACAAGATGCAGACATAGAGATGAACACACACACACACTTTCACACATAAACAGATATAAAGGTGATGAAATCGCTGCTTTAGATAGGTAAGGAGTTAGGACACACACATTGGCTGCACCTATATTTTTAATTCTGGGTAATAGACACAAGTGCCCAGATGGGTAAACACTGCACACCTGTCCAAATGCAGATTGCCGGTCTTGTTCTGATTTAGCACTTCAGATGCAGTAGAAAGCCCCCAGCTGAATTACACAGTGGTAGGCTAACACGTTCTATGAGTTTAGCCACTGCTCCAAAGCTGTATTTACTCTACTCTATTGTGTAGGACCTTCTATTTACACTAGCCGATAGGCTATCTTTTGCAAAGTGTTGGCCTGGCTAGTGTCTTGGAATACCCAGAGCCACTGACAGAGTTTGGTCAGATTGTGCTATCAGCATCCTGCTGCTGTCCCATTTTCTACAACTTAGAAGCGTTGGGTTTAAATATGTAATAATGCCATCCATAACATTATCAAAAAGAGATGCCCATCTGTCTTAATCTAAGCTGCAACAGAATTACAAGTCAGTTAATAACAGTAGGATTATGGAGCTAACCTGACTGTCACCAAAAACTGCAATAGCCAAACTCCATCCATTGCCCTGGTTGCACCAGTGTGTCATGTAGCCTGTGTGCCCAGCAGTGGCCAGCTGATGGCTATGCAGCTAGCTACTAGGTTTGCCACCGTAGCAGAAATGGAACAAAGGCCTCTGCTCCTGGCTAGGTATGGCAAGAATGTCTAACACAGCACATTTTGATTTCACTGTTTTCCTCCCGTTCAGAATATTGCTGGAAAATTTGTGTTTAAAAACTCTCTACCAAAACCCATTCAGGTGGATTTTGAAACAATTTCCTAAGCATCTCCACAGCAAATGTGTTGTAACAGGCACTGAAATACTATAGATTAACATTTCATTAACTATGGGTCTGGATGTAAGATGGGTTGTTGTTCTGTATGTTTTAATGAGCCTAGATCTCAGGGTCAGACTGAGTTCACTGAGGTTCAGGGCTGAAAGGGTTTACCAATCCCTGTAGCAAATTATCTGCTGTATCATGTGTATAAGAAGAGACAAAGACTATTGTGGCATGGTATGACTAAGTGGCCTGAAGTAGCTTGACAGAATCCTTCATGTTTCTTGTTTGGGGTGAATCTCTTACTGGGATACTTTGACATTTTCAATTATATTTGGTTAATTTTCGTCACCAGAAACTTTTCTGCTGCTAGCTGTGCCCCAATTGCCTTGCGAGGCAGCTGGATTCGCGAGATCACGATCACGCAAGAATCCATCTTGCCAGGCTTCAAGTTATGCGTTTGTGGCCGAACCACAGCGGTGCGGAGCAATCAGCGTCCTATGAGGGCAGCTAGGGGCGTGGTTTAGGTGTGGCGACAGCGAGAAGCGACTGTTCGTTCACAACAATGGCGGCTCCTAAAGAGGCTAGCGTAGATGCTGCTATAACATCAGTTATTTCTGAACTGCAAAGAACGGCACTAAAGGCTTTTCTGGATGGAAAAGATGTTTTCGCTCTTCTCCCGACCGGCTTCGGCAAGAGTTTGTTTATATGTTTCGTTGATCTGATTGGTTGAAGTTAGCCCGTGATAGACGGTGATAGACAGGTGGTTCATCCAATCACCTGCCAAGTATTTTTTGAAAGTGCCTGCCCTTTTCCAAACAGTTTCCAATGACGACTTCCCAGATGGTTCTGTGTAACAAACCATCTGGCAAGTCAGGTTAGTGCCCCAAGGTTTTATCAAGGAAAGCTAACACTGCAAAAAAAGCCATTTAGGAATATTGAAATATATTGAAACATGTTCCCCAAATGTCACAAGTGCCTGAAGAAAAATAAACACATTTCGAAAAGTCATAGTATCCCATTAACATCCAGTGTTGCAACAATTTGTTACAATGCCAGCTTTAGACACATTAACGTGTGAAGCCTGGTTGAAGTACTACTAGTTTGTTGAAACATTAGCAGTGTGTTTATCACAGGGTTGATTTGGCTACAGTTTGCTGAATTTCCCAGTGTTTTTGGTCCTCCAGAGCCCTGACACATTTATTACCCCAATCTCTTTGGGATTGTCAGCCAGCACAGTAGATTTAAAGCTTTAAAGCTTTGTTCCAGGGACATACAGTCTAGCACAGTAGAAATGATTTGGAATGCCATTTGGTAAGATTTCTCTGGTGGGCACTTTTATCCAAAGCACCTAATAGGGTAATACAGGGTAATACACTTTTAAGCATGGGTGGACTAGTGGGAATGGAACTCGTAACTCTGGCAGTGTTGGAGCTAGAGGACCAGGCTTTAGTTGGATATTATTTAGTAATAACTTTCTGTACTCTAGGTGAGGAGATAACAGTGGAGAGAGTGAATTTCACCAAGTCCTGTTCAGCTGAGTGTTTGAGCTTTATGAAAAATGCTTGCTGAATAACTTGAACACAAACAGTGGCATTCGGTGTCCTGTTTGCTTATATGGGAGTGAGTGACACAGCCAAATCTATTTGGCATATATGACCCACAATGATTGATGCTAAAAGGCGATGCTCCAGTCTGAACAAAAACAATGTCCTCATAAGTAAAATGTCGGCTTCCACAAAGTAGCATTATGACATTGAACTTGAGTATGACCATTGTTTAGCTTGGCCTCACTTTCCAGTACTAACCTACCTAATGTCTTTAATCAGTGTTTTGCTTAAGTCCTACTGTAGGCTGCTTGACAAGAGAGAGAGTGTGACAATGGGAGGGATAGATGGAAAATAAGACATTTTTCTTGTTGCCAGAAAGTCATTGGATGTCTTGTTGACTTATGTGAGAGGGAAAGCAGGAGCAGAGCAAGGCAGCGTGGGTAACATGTTGTTCCCGTGAGAACTGGCCAGCACACCCAGCCAGCTGACTGCATTCTAGTCCATGAGAAGTTTCCATTGAAAACTATAAACATCTCAACATCATGAATAAAATCCACCTTTGTATGAACGATGGAAAATCAGAATATTGTCATCGTGCAGAAACCTGTATCTACAATTGTACATTTTCTGTTTTTTTACTGTAACTGACAGCCGGCATTGTCTCCCACATACAGTTTAGGTTTCATGACTCTGGGTCAAAGCCAGTACATTGATGATTCATTGTCAGATTTCAAGGGTATCAAAATGGGCACTGATGTAAGATGAGTGTTTCCCAATTTCAGTTCATGCTGAGGCCTAGTTCTGTGTTTTGAACACAGGGCCAACTGGAGGCGATTTCACAACTTCCCTGGCTGTTTGGGGCATGTGCATTTCTCTCAGGCCCTTTCTGTGCTGTTGTTGTAACGGGCCTCCTCATTATCTGAAATGTCCCTGCTGCCCTAAAGGCATTTAGTAGAGGAAGCTACTCAGGAGCAGTGTTTCTTCAGTTATGCGTTGGTATGCAGGGGATGTTATCCCACTCCTTTTCTAAACTATAGATCATAGGAAAACTTTCACCTGTGTGGCAAGATGTTTAATCAATAGTCAATTTGAGAATGAAAACTTTTCTTCAGTTCAGTAAATCAAAATGGTTACGCAAAGCAATATTTTATGAATTCCTAGTTTTATTGTCTGGTAAGGAAAATGGTGCTCTAAAGCATTGCCCAGAGCGCATCAGCTCAAACTGTCCTCTGACAGTTTGACCAGGGCAGTCAATAATGACATTGGCCTTAGGGCTTAGTGGAACAACATTGACTTAATAGACAGAGCAATGACAGACTGGGGTTTAATTTTTCTCAACCCATGACCCACATTTGTGAAATTTAATTGAATCATGAGCCCCAGTCGAACAAAAACATTGTTATGTGGGGACTCACCAGAAAGAGGCCATGTTGACTTGTAACCCACAATTTAAGAACCCCAGTAGGAGAATGTCTTTTTTTCTGACTTTACTATCAGTGCTAGGCAGGCAGGGGCATGTAGCTAAAGCAAGTGGCAGCTTGCAGGAGATTCTAGTCAGGTTTTAATTTTCATCATACCTAGCCCTAAGCCTGTAGTGACAGGTCCACTCTCCTTTCACACACAAGCTCCTGTCACATAGCAATCAAGGAATTTCCACTGTGGACATCCTGGTCAGTGAACCAGAACGCTCAGGCATATGCCATGTACTAGATTGTAACTGAAAAGACTCCAATAGCCAACTTTGTTGTTTTAGTGTAGAGACTGAGGAGTGAAGCATCGTAAACCTTCAACTACATTCCATTCCTGTCACAGAGGAATGTGGAATGTTCCAGAGATACAAGGTAGGACAGAAAGATACAGAACATTTTAAATATACAGGTTTTTAGCCCTTAAATACAACACATGTTGCAGAGCACTTCATCACTACTTGGTATTACAATGATTTTCACATTGCTTCACATTGAGTAAATGGGTTTTCTCTCAGCACATTCACTGTGGTTGAGTTTCATCATGACATTTAGTTTAACATCCTTTTCCTGTGTGTGTATGTGTGTGTGTGTCCACGTGCACTCACATACACTCACAGAGCACTTTATTAGGAACACCTTACTAATACTGGGTAGGTATCGGCTTTCAGCTCAATGTCAACCGGCTACCAAAGTGACCTCCGCCTCAAGGTTCGAGGTGTTGTGCATTCTGAGATGCTTTTCTGCTCACCACAGTTGTAAAGAGGTTATCTGAGTTACTGAAGCCTTTCTGTCAGCTCCAACCACTCTGGCCATTCTCCTCTGACCACTCTCATCAACAAGGCCTTTCCATCCGCAGAACTGCTGCTCACTGGATGTTTTTTGTTTTTTGTACCATTCTGTGTAAACTCTAGAGACTGTTGTGTGTGAAAATCCCAGGAGATCAGCAGTTTCAGAAATACTCAAACCAGCCCGTCTGGCACCAACAACCATGCCACGGTCAAAGTCACTGAGATCACACTTTTTCCCCATTCTGATGTGAACATTAACTGAAGCTGCTGACCTGTATCTGCATGATCATATGCATTGCACTGCTGCCACATGATTGGCTGAATGGATAATTGCATGAATAAGCAGGTGTACAGGTGTTCCTAATAAAGTGCTCGGTGAGTGTATATGTAGGCCTACATCTATGTACTGTATGCGCCTGTGGCAGGGGAAGGAAACTGAAAGTGAACAAAAATGGAAACTTGAAAAATATTTTCAATAGTTTTGGTAGAACAGAAACAGAACCTGGTAATATAAGTAACCTGGCCATTATTCTAAAATGTCACGCTCTGGACCATATAAGTTTTAGATATAAACATTCTCTGAGAAAGGGCATTTGGACAGCAACGTCAATAAACATAACTGGTTCAGAATATTACATATACGTTGGACAATATGAACAAAAAAAACAGGTTGGCACACATAAATAGCAAAATCATTTTGGTTCCTTGCCCTGCTATCAGAACAGTGTTACAGTCTGACTGTTTTCTCGGTCCTGTCCTGGCTCTAATCTGACCATCTGTCTGCATATTGTGTTTCAGGTCTTCCAGAGCAGTATTACAGTTTAACCTGGTTCCTCAGTCCTATCCTGGGTCTGGTCTTCACTCCTGTGCTTGGCTCAGCCAGTGACCGCTGTACTCTTCGATGTGGCAGGAGAAGACCGTTCATCCTGGCCCTGTGTGTGGGCGTGCTGCTGGGAGTGGCACTGTTTTTAAATGGCTCGTTAATAGGTGAGCACAGTGGTTGGAAGTTAATATTATTTTTGCATGTCTTCTTTTGCATGTCTTCTTTTACTGTGCAGCCCACGTGTTTTACATCTGTCATGGTGCTGTTCTAGGCCTGTCCATTGGCGACACCCCCAGCAGCCAGCCAATTGGCATCGTCCTTACTGTGGTAGGCGTGGTGGTGCTGGACTTTTGTGCCGACGCCTCTGAGGGACCAATCAGAGCTTACCTTCTAGATGTTGCTGACACCGATGAGCAAGATATGGCTCTAAATATCCACGCCTTCTCTGCTGGTAACACACACACACATACACACACACACACAGACACAGATGCACTCACTCACACAACCTTTAGACATGGCTGACATTTAAGACAAGACCCTCTACATCGACATCTATGCCAAAAATAACACACACCATACACTCTTAAAAAACACAAATGATTTACAGTACTTTTCTCAAAAATACATTTTAACTATAAAAATGCCCCGCATGAATTTACCCCAGGAGGGCAAAGTTAATTTAATGTCAAGAAATTACAAACATCCCTTTAACGTGTTCACAGTACAGTCACACACACACTTTCTATGCATCCGTGTCTCTTGGTCTTTGCATGATAATGAGACCTGTGTCTCCTTCCCTGTTTCCCCAGGGCTCGGCGGTGCAGTGGGCTACATGCTAGGAGGTCTAGACTGGACTGACACCGCTCTGGGCCGTGCGTTTAAGTCCCAGGAACAGGTCCTCTTCCTCTTCGCAGCCATCATCTTCATCATCTCCGTCACATTGCACATGCTCAGTATCCCTGAGAAACCTTTCACCCCCGCCTACCAGCTCAAAGCCACAGGAGATGGGGACTCTACCAGCCAGTTGTCTTTAAAGCCCAATGGCCACTCCCGACGTTCCCTAGACGTGATTGGAGAGGAGGATGCCTTTGCTCAAGCCCCCTCCCGTGAGGACAACAACCCAGGTCCTCAGGAGGGGGAGATGGATTTCCTTGGTGTAGAGCGTGTTCGGAGTAAAAGTGATTCGGTCTTAGCAATGCCGGATGCTACAATCCAGTTGGATCCTGACCTTGACCCGGATGCGCATCACTTCCTACCAGAGACACAGGAAGAGTTAGAGGATGCCTTCCTGCCATCAAACCATGGCACTGGGTCCTCGTCTCCTCCTCCTCCTATTCTACCTCCTCCTGCTCCTTGTGGTACTCCTCCCCTTAACGATGGGATGGCGGACTTGGAACCCAGAAGTCTGTTTTGGCCTCAGCTTAAGGAGCAGACAGACGGCCCTCCTCCTCCTCCTCTTCTGCAGATCAGTCCTAGCATGGACAACACGTTGCTAAACACACAGGTAATATACAGATGCTAAGGTTGCAGATTTAACATGTATTTGTGTAGGCTTTTGTCATTAACATGACTGTGAAGCTGGGAAGTTAATTGTGATGAAACATTCTGTTGCCAGCAGAAAAACAAATGTTGGCATAACACAAGTAAAAGTAGACCCATTGATTTGCTTGATATCCTGTGAGAATTATCTTCTGCTTATTTGGGGCACATGGTTATAATGGGGGCAATATGGAACCCCTATGGGAGGAAAAACCCCTCTGCACTTTCTGTTTCAATGTTTTCTTCTTTGCTGCTCTCCTGTCCAGGTCCAGGAGACCAAGGCTGTCAACGGTGTCAAAGTTGGCGGGTCCACTCCCGGTCACTCCCAGCCAGTGAAAGGCAGTGCCTCCACCAAGCTGGGGAACCGCCCCTCCAACACCTCAAACCCATCACGGCCACACCCGCACACCTTCTACAGACAAGTACAGTTATTGTGATAGTTTTTGAAATTATTTTCAGTGTGTGTGCATGTGCTTCATTTGTGAGGGATGTAAAAAGACCTTTTGTAGAAGACCTTTTGTTGAAGAAAATGTTGTGTTTTTTAAATTGTTGCATATATAAGTTTTGCAATGACATTAACCTGAGCACCATAATTCCTCTTGCCAAGATAGTAAAGTTGACCTTTCTCTCTCCAGCCCTCCTTCACTTTCTCCTACTATGGACGAGTGGGATCACAGCGCCACCGACTGCGCCGGTTAGCCGGCGGCGGTCCTCAGCCAATCACGTCCTCCCGCAGTCTGGATGATTTGTGTGAGCTCCAGCGACATGCGGAGCGGCGGGAGCTGCAGCTGTCGGCCAGCAGCCTGTCGTCTGAGAGCTCCATCAGTGAGGGGGGACCAGAGGGAGGCACGACTGTACGACTGCTCTGGTTGTCCATGTTGAGGGTGAAGTAAATTGGAAATCTGCTTTATATTGATGTTACTACTGTTACTTTACTGTTGTATCATTATTTTAAAGTTATGGCAGGCTTCAGAGCTTTTATAGCATTTATTTCTGGCCATTTTGATGTTTATTGCACCACAGCTGCTCACCATTGCTGCCACTTGACCAGGTGCATAAAGATCCTTGTATCCTTGTATCCTTGATAGATGCCAAGGCAGCTGTGGAGGTTGTGTGTGTGTCACCTCCTGACGTGGTTCTCCATTATAGCTGAAGCTGTTTTTTATACCGACTTCATGGGACAAGTCATCTACCATGGAGACCCCACAGTAGGCACATGCATACACACACATACACACACACACACATGCTGTCCATTACAGGTTGTGTTTTTAACTGACTTCATTGGGCAGGTTATATAGCATGGGGACCACACAGTAGGGAAAACAAACGTACATTCACACAAATACACAGAAATGCACATTATGCACTTGCATAACAGACACACAGCATGTCACACACAGTCATCTATGCCAGTGACCCTATAGAAGGCAAATATAGATATGATATATGATACAAATGTAAGACAGTGTTGCAATGATGTCTGCTTTTTCAGGCACCAGTTAACTCCACAGAGCTGCAGAACTATAACAGAGGAGTCCAGATGGGCTGCTGGGGACTGGTGGTCTATGCTGCTACTGCTGCTGTCTGCTCTGGTCAGGACACACACACACACACACACACACACACACACACTGTCTTTATCTGTCTCTCTCACACATATATATATATACACACAGATAAGAATTATTATTACATTAGGATTCTATATTAAAATACCTGAATGTACACTTGAAACGAGTGGTTAGTGATATTCAAATCCCTCTCTCCCTCTGTTAATTGCGCTCTCTCTCTCTCTCTCTCTCTCTCTCTCTCTCTTTCTCACCCTCTCTTCATCCCTCCCTCCAGCCCTCCTTCAGAAGTACCTGGATAATTTTGACCTAAGCATTAAGGTCATCTACATTGTTGGAACTCTGGGCTTCTCGATAGGTAGGTTTTATAATAGAAAAAATAACTGTAAACAGGAGTGTGTAGTAGAGTGTTAAGGGGGGTATCCAGAAAAAATGGAAATTAATGCAAGTATGTAATGGACTAAAAGCTTTTTTTCCCCTTCATCTTAGGAACCGCTGTCATGGCGATATTCCCTAATGTTTATGTTGCCATGGTGATGATCAGTAGCATGGGCATCATCTCCATGAGTATCTCCTACTGTCCCTATGCTTTATTGGGACAATACCACGAAATCAAAGAGGTACACACACACACACACACACACACACACACTCATACATCCATGCACAACTGCCCTACACACTGACAGTACAATGACACTAATGATCCAAGCATGTACACATAAACACATACACTCACACACATACAGAAAGCATCCATCCTTATTAGATTGTCAAGACTCAATACCATGTTGCAAACTCTCTTTGGGAATCAACTGGCCAGTAAAAACAGTTAATTTGGTGCTTCAATAGAGGCTTTGCATTTGCATCAGAAATCCCCTACCAAACATGCCTGCTGCCATCTTGGAGGTCCACTAGAGAATTGGCTGTGTGCAACTTGCCGAAATATACAACAATCAGGCCAGAAAAAGAGAAATATCTGAAAAAGACATCCAAAGATGTGGGTGTGTAGATCCATACACTATGTTACAGCTAAATGAGAATGGTTTGGTTAGGTAGATTTGTTTAAAAATGTATGTTACTGTGACATAGTAAATTGTCTAGCCCAAGCTCCTTTAGTCCTAACCTCTACTCCAAAGCACTCAAGAGAAGTGGCAGCTTACTTAACCTAAAGAAAGAGAACTCTACATCATAAAAACGTACACACTGTTAATCTATGGGATCGGATATTGTTAGCTGTAAATTACTATTTTGCAATTGAAAACAATCTCTCTCCTCTCCCGTTCCCCAGTATATCCACCACAGTCCTGCAAACTCTCGGAGAGGTTTTGGTATTGACTGTGCTATCTTATCATGCCAGGTAAGCATTCATTTGTTTTTTTCCCTCTCCCCATCAGCTCTAAACTTTAACTGACCCAGAGGCATCTCATCTAGAGAACCTTCTGCCATTGGAATAAGCAAGACCTGAATAGGACCCAATGATTCTTGATCTTCCTTGAACTGATCCACAAGAAAACAATATAGTTTAGGCTGGGAAGCCATCATGTGTCCCTGTAAAGTACACTGTAATACAGTGTTATTGCTACTTGATATAATAGAATTGTGTACTTTTTTCAGATTTTTGACTGACTCTAGTACTTTCTGCCCTGGGTGCAGTCATGAGAATCAGTGGAAAGTGGGACTGTCATTATAGAGTATGATATTGTGGTGCAACATTATATTTTGTTTAATTTCCAGGTCTATATCAGCCAGATTCTGGTAGCCTCGGCCCTGGGAGCTGTGGTAGAGGCAGTCGGCAGCGTGCGTGTCATTCCCATGGTGGCCTCTGGGGGCTCTTTCCTTGGCTTCCTTACTGCCCTGTTCCTAGTCATATACCCTGACGGAGAGGCCAGTGACCCAAAGCAGGACCAGAAATTGGTGGGTTTGCCCGGGGAGGCGGGCCATAGTGGAGAAAGGACCAGCCAGGAGCTGGCTCTGCTGAGACTGACAGACAGGGAGAGTTTTATAAAGACAGAGTACCACTCTGTTGTCTGAGAATGGGCACGCTGAGTGTGGTTTAGGTTTATTCCAACCAAGCGCAAGCCACAGCAAATGGGGATCACACCAAAAGCATTTGATTTACAAAGCTGACACTCTTCATTGGACTTTGTAGTACACCTACTAGAAGCTTGAATACATTAAAAGACCCACCCAGTAGGAAACAGATGGCCAGTCCCTGGACAAGTGGACCAGATGTGAACATGGTAATTGATGGATGGATGACTGGTCCTTTCTGAAGGGGGAGAGAAAAAGAAAGGGGAGGAAATGTGGCAAAATATTGATACTATCACATCTACAGGAATCTGGGTTGGATGGATAAGTGTTCTTCAAGGAGGAGAGGAGAGGAAGAATGTCAAGGAGACAAGAGAAACTGGCAGTTATGTGACAGCCTCACATAATAAAAATCTGGGTTGGATTCCAACTCACCTTGTTTCATTAGTCATCAAAATTTTGGGCTGCTCTGCATGTCCTGTTGCTACCTCAACCCTAACCCGGATAAGCTGTTGGAAAATGGATGGATGGATGGATGGACCAAGTTTGCTCGAGTGGAGTGTGATCCATTGAAACATATAGAGCCAGTTGACAGTGATTACTAGGTCAGACTACTGAAACTAACTCTGTATATCTTGGTTCTGAAACCTCTTAAATGGGAAGCACACAGAGCACTTTTTTCTGTCACACTTCTGAACTCTATCGTCACATTGCAGGGCCGTCTAACGACTATCATTTATTTAAAATAGGATTCAGCCACCAACCCCTAAATGTCTTTTTTTTTTCTTTTTTGTTTTAGACAAATTTTAGACTGATTTTACCTCACAGTGGCTGTGTGCGTCCAGCAATACAGAGACTTTGAGGCTCTGAGATATACAGCAGTCTCCATCACTGTCTGCTTAATGAACACAATCTAAATGCTGTATGAATGTGAATTAATCTTTCTGTACCTCTCCACTACATGTAGACTGAATAGACATGTAAGTTTATGTTCCAATCTGTTAATGGAATACTTTGACATTTTAGTTTGTTATTTGTCTTTGCCAGATAGTTGTGAAATTATAGGTAAGGTTCTCTACTTTTGTCTTAACTATACCCTAAAACAGTATGTTCGATGTCATACTCTTTTCATTCGAAGATATGAAGGTACTGCAATTTGTGACCTAACGAGCTAGGTTGCAGCTAGCACTACCCACTGGTATGAAAAGAGTAACATACTGTTTATTTGTTGTGCCAACAGAGAAACACACTGAAATTTAGAATGTCGTTGTGTCCTTTCAAGGCCATGATAAACACGCAACACTTTTTTTTTTTTTTTCACAATGTACAATGAGAAACTTTGCCAGCAATCGTGACAAAGAATATATTTTTGGTACTTTTGTTCCTTATTGTCAGTGGGTTATCCACATTGATTTATACCAGTTACCATGGGAATCAATCTTGTGAATCCACGTTACCACAAAATGTTGTGAGTTTGTCATGGCCTTTCAAATTTCACCTCAAGTGTTTTGGTTTTTATAAGATGTGATTGTGCACCAGGGTTGTGTTCAGTTCACTTTCAGTCGAATCAGTTCAGGAAGTGGATTTTCAAATACTGAAACGGGTTTATCATGACATGTTTGTCATACCCAGCCTATTAAGAAATAATTGAGAATGAATGCTCTGTCATTGGTAATACTTTGGTTTATACTTTGAATTGAGAGCAAATTGACCCTAGGCCTGATGTACACATTAGTTTGGAGTGCCATTCTGATCAATGGACTGATAAGCTCTACTTAAACTGGGTCCTGTTATACAGAGATAGGATAAACAAGAGGATAAATTGTTCACATGGTGCCAGTTTTTCTGTTTACCTCAGTCTACAGTGCTTTGCTGTAAACTAGTGAGCGTAACAAGAGCAGAGAAGACTCTGTTGAGCATTATTTTATTATTTTTATTTGTTGAGACGTATTCCACATATTCTCTAGCCTAGCTGATAGCACACAGTAACACGTAGTTGTTGTAATAGACGTCACTTACAGACTATGTACATAACAGCCTACAGTGTGCAGTCTATTCTTTCCTCTCCAAAGGCCCATCTGCAGTTGACTCTGTTCACTGTAGGCTCTTCAGGCCCTCTTCTCCTTAATTCTGCTATTGAATAGGAGAGCAGTCTATCTGAAGTGCTTCCCTTACCATTGAATGGTCACAGTGCCTAGAGGAGCCTCCAGTTTACCTAAAAGAGCGTCATTAGTCTCTGTTTCACTGGAGAGGTTTAGCGTCACATGGTCTGAAAACTTGGTGGGGTAAACGGATATATAGTGATGGAGACCTCTTTAGGTTTTGCATTGAAATACTCAGGGCTTTATCCCTCTAATGCTGCATAATGAATGATAAGAGAAGACCATGTCTATGCAAGGCCAGTGACTGATTTATGCAAACCTTCAAATCCCCTCACTGGGGTGTCATGACCAAATGAACCTTGAAAAGACACATGTGACCTTAGTCTTTTAGTCCTTTGCTCTCAAATTGGTGTCACAGCTGCCGTCTGCAACATTTTGCTTCCCTCCCAGTAAGCATTGCCTAATTCAGTTGCACAAACTAATTGACACAAGTGACAGCATTACATAGATTCCCTATTGTACAACATTAAAGGTCTCTACAGTTATGACTTTGAAGGAAACTTTTGAAATTAGCATACGTGCCTGTAACCATTACACCCTAAAGGGGGTTCGTTACTGTGTTTATGGGTGCTCAATCAATGCCGGTGGTACTCAGTTGCACCTCGTATCATGCCGCATCATCGCTGTGCCCGTAGTAACAGAAAAGAGTGTCCTCTTTGGTGTAATTGCCATGTCATCGAGGACTTCTATTGTCTAGGTTCCAAGATTAACACAGCCTGTTTCACAAGCAATATAAAGGGAACATCCTCGCTCTGCAGGATTTTACATTGAACATTAAAGGGAAACTATCTAGAGAAACATCATTTTAAATTACATAGCCCATCACTGAGTTTCCCTCTAAGAAATGCAGGAACTCTGCCAACGTGAGTGTGACATATTGTGTGTGTGTGTGTGCACTAGAGTATTTAATTATTTGGGAATCGTTCTGGGCCCAGTTTTCAGTCCCATTTTTCCATTTTGCTAACGAGTGCCAGGAGTTCTGTCAACTTGTCAACATTTACAACATTAGGCCTTTAATTTTATTCACTAGGTACCTACCAGCTGCTTGTGGATAGGAGTACCTATTGATTTTAATGGTGATGCTAACAATGTTAACATGGTGCTTTCCACAACAAGTGCCTGGTGAAGAAATATATATATAAAATATAAATATCATAGTATTCTTTAAAATGTTTCCAGCCTGGGATCCAAAAACGCTAAATGTAAACCTGCCTCAGACCCAGGCTCATTAAAACCTGCTAATACACTTACTTACTATCAGAGGACCTAAAAGAAGCAGGCTGGCAAACGATGGGCTTTAACGTGCTGGTGTCAGCTCGTGGAAGCTTTTTTTGAAACTTGTCCAAAATTTGCTGGGAGTTAGACAGGGTTTTACCTCTACAGTTGGTAGAGAAGCTGCCATTCCTCCTATAAGAATTTGGTTGGTATTGGTTTCGATGGCAAGATGGTTTCAATGCTGTCTCAGAGATGTTTCCATCCCACCAAGAAGCTTTTCTGGGGGGAAATGGTCTCCATCTTTGGTGCTGAACTATTGAATAAGAGTGGACTCAGCTTTATTTTCTCCATTGCACCAGGCCAGACCAGGCAATAACTGCTGACATATCTAAAAAGATTTTAGATACTGTTTTGATAGAGGCCTGACAAATGTGCTTCAGACAGATTGCTGAAATACAATGCCATATACAGTATGATTTGTGACTGTTATTTATTTGAATTGTAACAGCTTTGGTTGAGGGAACACAAAATAGTCTTACTGTGATTTTTATTTTTATTTTTATGTGTGCTGGTGATTTGAAAGTGTTTTGATTTCATACAAATGTCACTATATAAGGTTTTTTGGATTATATTCCACATTTTGATTTAAGTCAATCACAGATTTTGTTAAAGTGAGTTTTGATAATTGCCTTCTCTTTGCTGCTGTACAGACTTTTGTACCGTGAGAACAAGGTATTTTTGTACCAATGACTTACTTGAAAAAAGACAATGAATGCACCTTGAATTGTGAAAATGTGTCTGTGTCTCAATTCATTAGCTGTTTCCTTTTCATTAAAGGACAACCTGTATTCTAGAGCCTTCTTAACATTAGGCCATTTGTAATGATTGTGAAATTCTAAAGATGTGCCAATACCATCACCTAACCTTATAGTGTAAATGTAAGCAATATGCCACAAGAGCTTGCTTTAGTGATTTAGAACAGCTAAGAGGTGTTAGGCCCAAACACAGTAGGCTAGGCAAACACATATTTAACCACAAGTGAAAACTATCTTAGTGATAGTTACATGTCTGTCATGGATACAGATATTATTTTTGAGCAACACCTTTATTGAGAGACAAAGAGTGCTAAGAGTATAAATATATTACATGTCATTCGTTTAGTCTTGCAAATCTAACCAGACAATCCTCAAAATAAATCCAAAGCATGTTTGCACTATGAAGCGGGAACACAAACAGCCAGTTCGTCTATGTAACACTACCCATGATTCCTCGCAAACACCAAGTGCCTGGAATATAGATAACACATCTTTATTTTGTATCATGCATTCATGTAAATGAATAAGCAAACTTTAATGTAAAAAGATACTGTGCAATCCATTGTTATAGTTATACACACACAGCATAAAAATTATTCTCGACAGCAAGGTTATTACAGTGAAATAAAAGTTTAGCCCATAAAACATTGTAAACTGAAGTAAAAATGAAAACGAGACTGTGAAATGACTAAAACTGAACTATAACCACCTTCTCTACTTATAGAACTAACTAAAAGAAAATACTAATTTATGTGAAATGTTTTTAATTTTCGTCTTTGTATGTGCAAGGTCAATTTTACCGTTTATGTAAAAAAAAAAATTGTGGCAGATAATTTCTGTCTGTTTACTGATCTAATGACGCCACATGATGGCGCTGTTCTGTAGTTAGTTCAGAATGTAGCCCAATGGGACAATAAGTTGATTTATTGTTTGTATTACACAATAGACCTGTTGCAAACAAATTCAAAATACCTCTTCTGAACTTCTGTCATTATAGCACGCGCCCGTTTGTCCGTGTGCATGTGCACGCACGCCTGCGCATACACGTGGCGTTTACGTATCGGCAGGCGTGCGTGCGTACGTGCGCGTGCGCGTGTTTGAGATTACTTCCATATGCAAACTTTTTTGTCCCAGACAAACTTTCAGTTTCATTTTTTCAAACGAGTCAAAAAACTGATTCGAAAAACAAGCGACTCTCTAAAATATTAATTTTGCATTTATTCGGGGGGCAAAATCAATAGCCATTCAGCTTTCCATTTTTACATTTTCGATTTTTAATATTTAATTGATAAGCGTTACACTATCTAACATCATGTTTTCCAGTCTTCTTCCTCAGTCAATCAATGCGCATGTTTGTCTCTCCACACAGAGAAACAGGAAGCAGGCTGTTAGTAGATACCTCTTGGAGATAACATGGCAGCTGGGATGAGCTTATTTCATTCAGTAGGTTTGCCGTTTAGCTCGAGTGTTCAGATGTTCAGCTGCAGGCTCCAGACTGCTGTCATGCATATGAATGGGGATGAATGAGAAGCCGCAAGGATGTCTGTGCCCATTAAGGAGGTTAGTACCCTGAAATTGAAGCCTTGGCAATAAACGACAAGTTGTTTATGTCCAGTGTTTGCCTTTTAAAAGGGTTTTTGAGCCTGCTTTTATAACCTTGACAAATCGTTTTAGATGGATAGACACAGAGAGAGAGAAGCTGATAAATCATATGATTAATCAGTTTAAAGTGAGCAGAGATTTCTCTAGACCTGTAGCTTGTGACACATCACATGTCAAGGCTGCAGTAAAACCTGGTTAGAAATTCACCTTAACTTGTATCCTACAGAAACTTCATTTTAAAATGTATTTTATGGAGCATAACTACAGAGAGGACAGAGATAGAACGGTGTGGCAGCTGTCTTCCTGGATGCAGGTCTGCATGTAAATAAGTTAAATAAGTTAGAGCCAAGGGGAAAAGTAGTTTGCATAGTTATTATGCTATAATTTTCTTGTTTTGCTTTCAGTAACTGTTCCTCTGCATTTCATTCTCTGTGTAAAAACCTTAATTTTCTGTAGTATCTGGAGAAATCATAGTGCCATATATTCTACAGGTGATGATGCACAGGGCAAATGTTATGTGTGTTATTCAGGTTTATTTGAATAGAGAGACAGTGAAAATCTATACTACAGTAACTGGCCCATAGCTCTGTCATATAAACCTGACTGTACACTACTTGGCTTGTACCTAGTCATCTGATCTGCTGATCCTGACCATGATAATGATGACTTATCAGTTTTAAATTTTGCATATTTGTTGAACAGGAGATTTATTAGCCAAAGTGAATTTTTTTGCCATTGTACTGCCATTGTAAAAGTAACATCGCTGACCTTTGTCCTTGTTTGAGTTTGAAGCAGTAATTCTCTTGCTTGCAGAAACAGAACTAGTTGTCATAGAGTGATTTATGTTCTGAGAACGGTTTACCCAGAAAAGATGACTGGAGGTTTGTCCTACTGGCCACCTCCACATCAGGTGGTGAACAGATCAAAATCAGTTTCTTGTGTGTCCAGACCTGTCACTTAATGTGTCCTGGGTCCTATCATTAGTAGAAGATACAAGGTGCATTGAAACGACAACTGTAGCCCAAATGTTGGCTCTATAAAGGTTGCATTGTTGAGGGATGTGGTTTGGCTTCCATGTTCCAGATTTTGCTTGTTGGAGCCTGTAGGCACTACAGCAGGGATCATATGATTGTATACTGTGATCATCATACTATTTCCTTGGACCTGCTGCAGTAATGGAGGGACAGCTGTAGGTCATGTGGCATGCTCTTCTAATGGGATGTTTATGTTTATTTAAGGATCCCCATTAGAAGCACATGGATTCGCCTCTAGTCTTCCTGGGGTCCTGAACATAGAAATACAATACAGACATACAATAAGAAAGTACAGTCAACTTAAGATAAAAAAACAACAAAAACAATCATGTAAGCTAAGCGGATATACAAATGAGTGAAATTAAGGATAAAGTAATAACAGATAACAGTACAATTAAACATAATAACAAAGAAGAAAAAAAAAACACTTAATAGATATAAAAGTGATCCTAAAGCAAGCAGACTAAACAGATAGACGAAGGCAAGAATTTGAACATTTAAAATAACATAACCTAACAATCAGACATACATACATGTAGGGGTATGTGCTTATCCTGTTATTTGGCAAGATATTTCTTTGTTTGATTTCTGAAAGTTATTTTGTTATTAACAGTAGATGTGATATCTTTGGGCAGAGAATTCCAAAGTGCTATTGACCTATATATGACAGTAAGTTTACGAAAATTCGTTTTTGGAGCCGGGAGCATTATGTGACCACAGGCTGCACCTCTTGTGCTGTAACCATGCCCAGAGGCCATATGTATCTGATGAGCCAAGCTGGACGGGGTGTTGGTGCTAATGACGGACCGCAATAGCATTAAGAGACACAAAGACATTTTCTGTTCAACCATCAGCCATGCCAAGTGTGCATGCATATAGTTAACACTTGTCCTGTATGAACAACCGAGTGCCAGACGAGCCGCTTTATTTTGAGCAACCTGCAACTTTTCCAGATCAGATTTTGATGCTGATGACCAGATTACAGGGCAGTATTCTAGGTGAGACAGAACCAAAGACTGAATAACTACTTTGATTATTGAGGTAGTGAACGCAGAGTGAACGCAGAGCACTTCCTAGTCACACTGATTCCTCTTCCCATTTTAGTGACAATATTATTTATATGTTTAGACCAGGATAGTGAGCTATCAATAGTTAGAAGAAGTCAGAAGTTTTATTGTGTTTACTTGTTCAATATTTGTGGTGCTTATTGCCAACTGTAGTTGAGGGTTGTTGGCCAACATATGTCAGGATCCAAACACAATGGACTTTGTCTTGGAAATATTTAAGACCAACTTGTTGCACTCAACCCACTTGTTTACGTCACTTAGGGCATTACTTAGGGTGCGAGTTCCCGCTTGCTCAGATAAGGCGGCACTGTACTGAGTGGTGTCATCGGCATACATAACTGTGTTGAAATCGTTCTAATGGGATCTTAGTAAGGTTGGACACTGCGAGTTAGCAGTTTAATGTTAAATGAGTTGCTGTATCCTACAGTGCCACATTGTAATGGCCAACTTAATGTAATTATAGTTTAGAAAAAAGAGGTGGCAAAGAATACTGCTTGAGTCTGCTATATATCTATTTGAAACCTTACCATTTTGTCAATCAAGGTCTTAAAT
Organism: Centroberyx affinis; assembly: GCF_046629955.1. NCBI lineage: Eukaryota > Metazoa > Chordata > Actinopteri > Beryciformes > Berycidae > Centroberyx > Centroberyx affinis. Next base: position 132,021 of record NW_027278885.1, read on the forward strand.
TACCTACTATCCTTTAAACAGAACCATAATTTATTTTAATTTTGTGCTATCGATCTTTTTGTAAGAATTGGTGTCAGTGTTTTTTCAAATGGTAGATATTACATTTTGGAACAAAACTCTGTGTGTAAAGCTCATATCTGTGTATACCCTTGACTACACACTCACAGGCCCTTGACAAAACACTGAAGCAACACTGTATCCTATATGGTGTGACGTCTAAATGCAGTGACCCAAAGCTGAGTCGTGGCTGAGGGTTTCTGACTGGAAAGGTCTAGTTTTGTATAGAGATGCTGGCTGCAGGTCTGAGGTGCATGCGACTTACTCAGCAAGTACAGGAGCATGCAAAGTTTCATTTAAGGTAATGTAGTAGCTCAGTTATGAGGTGGACTCGAGCTTTAATGTTAACACTGCATCCATGTAGCCCATTCATTGTGGCCCCATAACAAGTAGGTGTGTGTGTGTGTGTGTGTGTGTGTGTGTGTGTGTGTGTGTGTCCATCCTCCTCTGCACACATGAGTCTAATTTTCCCAGAAGAGATTAGAAAACCTGGAGCAGTAGGGAAATGAGATTAAAAACTGTTTGCTCCTCTCTGAGTTGACTGGGGGGGAAGAGAGAGGGAGAGAGAGAGAGAGAGAGATAGAAGGAAAGAGTACAGAATGTAAAGAGAGAGAAAGTAGGATGTAGAAAAAAGGGTATTTGTGTCCACCACAGTAGTAGAATGTACAGCGAAAGAGAGACAGATTAATTGATTGATTGATTGATATACATTGATTCAGTATTTTAGTAGGCCTGCAATATTTCCCGGACATCTGAATCCAGTCTTGAATTGAGTCAGTTGTTTTCTTCAATAGTCTTTGTTTAATGATTTCCTAGAACATCACATGGGTGACACTGGTGCCAGCAACTAAAAATGGTAACCAGATATTTGATGGCACCAATATTTTCGTCTAAATATGTCGTATATTAAATTATGTTATATCAATTGGATGCATGACTTAAAGGAACAGTTCACCCCAAAATGAAAATTCTGTCATTATCTACTCAGTCTCATGTCAGTCAAAACTCCAGTGAAGTTTGTAAAAAATTCCAAATATATAGCGAGTTATTACCCAAAGTTTTATCGCAGCCTTCTTTAAACGACTGAAGTGAGTGAGGCCTGTTTAAGAGTTCCAAATAGAGCATACAATAAACATCAACTTTCTCTAGACAACTCATGCAGTATAATCCAAGTCACTTGAACTATGACAGATAATGAGAAATGACAGATAATGAATTGAGAAATGACAGATAATGTTTAAGTCTAGCATCTATAGTTCCTATAGCATCTATAGCATCTATAGGGGGTTGTGGCTTCAAAGCAATATTTCCCTTTTGCAGAACACTTATAGTTTCAGTACTTAAATCCTCATAGGAGTTCCTGACCAGTCGACCACCAGCTGTAGCCGTTTCAGTAATCAGTAGTGATGTCACATGCCACCGAGTCGTGGTAGACATAGATGTTTGTTATAGATGGAGAAATTGTGGTGTAGGGATGAGAGGAAAGTGGAAGTGGGGCCTGGAGTCAACTCCGCTGTACAGGGCCCATAATTCTCAACGAATGAGAACAGTCCGGTGTGTGTGTTTTTTTTAAAGGCAGTGATAATGAGCTGGAACAGCCAGCCTGTCATGTGGTCTGACTCTGCTACTTAGCGGATGCTGTCCTCATGAAGAAAGCTAAAGACGAGACAGAAATGGAACGGCTTTTCCGTCCGGTGACAAACGGGCAACAGTAAATATTAAGTCTGTTTTTGTTTTACCGTTTCTTATTTTCATTCCCACTTCTGCTTTTTTCCCTGTCTGTCTGTGTGTGTATGTCTCTCTCTATCTGTCTTAATTTTTCCATCTTTCACTTTCTCCCCTTCTCACTGACTCTCTCTCTTGTTCTCTCTCTGTATCGTTCTCCTGCACATCCCTTCTTCCTCTCCTCCTCGGGCTCAATGGTTTTGGTTCAGCGGTTCTGAGCAGGCACCAGGTCGGGTTCTGCTGGGGGCCGGGAGGGGGTCCCGTGGTTCCAGTGATGGCGGATCATCTGCCTCCTGCTCTGCTGGAAGCCTGCGTGGTGGTCGGAGCATCCAGTGACAAACTCCGAGAGGTCTACCAGGTACAAACACACACACACACACATACACGCACCTCCACATACTTGTGTTCTTATACTTATGAGTACTTTTAATTGATTTAAACTGAAGAATGATAGAAGCAATGTGTTGTCTGCATCATAGATTTATTACGTTGTGTTTGTGTGTGTTTTATCCCGTTGTCCTCCATCATCTTTAAAATATCCCAGATAACAAAGGTTTTGAGTCCTTTATAATGTGTGGTTGATGTTAGTTTTGCTTGTATTCTCATGATGTGTGATTTTTATGCCAATATGGCTTATGCATTTAAACCCAGCTTTATTGCCTCTTGTTTTCATTCATTTTTTTATTCAACCAGTTTAGTCCTAGTGAGATAAGAATCTCTTTTTCAAAGGAAACCTGGCCAAGAAAGCAGCATCAATACAAACATAAAAAATTGCAGACCAATGACATATAATAATGTTCAAAGAGTGAATACAGTCAAAATCACATAGAAAAGGTTCAAAGTAAAACAATGTACAAAATCAAAATGTAATCAAACTAAAAAAGAGAGACACAAAGTAAAATCGTCTGTGTAAGCTCTCCAAAGTCTAAAGTCCACTAGACCAGTACCAAATCAGCAGGTTAACAGGGTCAAAACCAGTTTAAATCTTGAATTAAACAAAGCAAAGACAGCTTCACATTGAGTCTGCCACAAGTTCCTTCATTATTAGTTTAACATCACCAAGAAAGACCAGCTCTTTCAGCATTAAATCGGTTTGCAGTGAGTTCCATGAATTCACTAATTCAGTAATTCAGTTCTGACCTTAGGGACAGAAAGCAAAAACAATTCCTGAGACCATAAACTGTAATGTCCACCAAGATGTTTTTAGAGATATAAGAGTGAAAATATTTAGGAAGTCTAGACTTATCAATAAAAATGTACCAATGAATAGGATAGGGCAGGCCAGTGAACCTGAGCAAACAAGGTACAACGATGAGTTTGTATCCAAAAGAGGTTGGCGACATTGGCAAGCAAGCAACGTTTAGAAGAAGTACTGGAAATAAGTTCTGATCAGGCTCCAGCAGACTGCTAGTCAGAGAGATCAACACAAGATGCCATCATTTACAGATTTTTCCAAAGAGATCCTCAAAAAGCAGACCCCAGGTGAAATAATTAGCTTCTAGTCCACCCAGATTTAGCCACGTTTGAGCCGAATTGTCCTGACATCAGCAGCATATGATAAGGTTCAGGGTGAGACAACCTGATGACCGTAAAAATATAAATCATTGCTACACATAGAGTTATAAAACCGGTTAAGAACTGTTTAAAGACCAGAGAGGACCTGGTTTAAAACTTGAGTCACCAAACACACAAACACTGACATGCTGCCATCTTGAATAGCTGGGTATGAGCAGGGTGCACCCAACTGATGGAGCCTCTCACTGTGAGGCTGCAGCCATAGAGCGAGAACATAGTCTCTCTCAATGCCACATGCTTATCTAGTAAACCTGCTTTACCTGTTGTTTGCTACCCAAGATGCCTTTATGGAGATGTTTTGAATTTCAGTCTCTTTTAACCAGGCTCTCATAACATTTTATGGAAAAAGTTAATGCACATTGGCAAGTTTGCAGCTCAGAGTACCTATTGGTTTTAATGCAAGAATGCTAACAACGCTAACAAGCCATTTTAGAGAAACTACTGAAACTTAATTTACATATTGCAAATTGAATTGATGATGATGATCCAATTTCCCCTCGAGGATCAAATAATCAAAATCTCTCTACCCCCTCCCCCTCTCCCCATCCCTCCCTCCCTCTCTCAGTCCAGTCAGCAGGCCACTAACAGTGGTGGGACTCCAGAGCTCCCCCTATTGGAGCCGGAGGTACTGCATGTCCTGGTCCCCCCCTTCGTTAGCCGACAGCATGCTGAGAGTGAGGTGTTGAGGCCGTTTGGGAGGCGGCGGCGCTCCTTCATCAGGAAGAAGAGAGAGCAACCTCCTCCAGCTGCAGCACCCCCCTGCCAAGGTCGGTTCTAGTAGCTACTAGTCTGGTCTGGTATCTGTTGGTCTGGTCTGGTGTCATGGTGTAGCCAGGTAAACCTATGCAACATGCCATAGAATTTCTTTGTCCCAGGTAACGTGAACTTTTATCAGTTGCTTATGAGACTTGAAATCGAAAGGGCGAGGTGATGCTGCAAAAATGTGAATAGTAACACTGACCCAGTAGTTCACGTTTATGAAAACCCCCTACTGTGACCGTCTCAGCCCATAACAGCAGGTGTTGTTGTCTGCAAGGTTGCTGAGTGGTCCGTGGTCCGGTTGTGTGAAGGCTCTTTGGTTCCACGAACAGATAATCTGACCCATGTAATAACATCGATGATAAGTCTATTTTTTTGTGTTGTTTTAGCTTCTAGCATTTCTGCAGGCGGAAGTAGAAGAGGAGAAGAAGGAGGAGCAAGAAGTGAAGATGTCAGTGTTCCTAAAGACATTGATCTCATGGCTCTGCCTCAGCTCTGCTTCCCTGGTGTTTACACACACACACACACACACACACACACACACACACACACACACACACACACACACACACACACACATTTGACAATACAGTAGTTGCAAATTGGCATTTTCCTAATTGTAACGCATTACTCCTATATGTAAATATTGTTATTCCTTTTATTTTACCAGGTGGGCTCCAAGTAACCAATGAACAGAAAGAAGAGCAGTTCCACTTCCTGGTTTTCACTGATGTCTTTGGCAACCAGACCCATGGAGTAGTAATGCAGTGTCACCGGCCGATACTGGTACACAACACTGCACACGATACTAGAGCTGCAACGATTAATCGATTAATCGATTAGTTGTCAACTATTAAATTAATCGCCAGCTATTTTGATAATCGATTAATCGGTTTGAGTAATTTTTTAAGAAAAATAAGTCAAAATTCTCTGATTCCAGCTTCTTAAATGTGAATATTTTCTGGTTTCTTTACTCCTCTATGACAAAATATAATGGGAAAATATACCGTTAGCTAAAATTGCTGGCAAATGAACCCATCAGCATTTCCTAAAAATATAGCCCATAAGCATTGGTAAATAATGCACCTGCTATACTATGCTACATTAAACTGATGGGACTAACAAGGGTAAATAAAATATAAATTCCCTTAAATGAGAGCAACTCACTGTTGGATTGTCTTTCCTGTGTTTTGCAGGAGGGGACATCTTTCCATCAGAATGGAACTGGCTTCTCTAAGTTTTCTAAACTTTACTCTGCCTATGGTTTCTGTGTCATATCCAAGCATCCCTACTACACCGCACTGAAAGACTGCCTGTCATGGTGAGAACCAAATGGACCAAATGGCCAAATTAGATTGGTTTTCTTGGTTTATGTTGAAATATGTTCTATAAGCTCAATTAAATTGGTTTGCTTGAATTATGTTTACCTTTACCATATAAGCCAAATCAAATTGTTTTTATTTTCAGTTCAACCACAATAGACTCTTAGTCTTGTTCTGTTAGCAAAGGGTCCTGAGGTAAGAAGAGAGAAAGTTTGACATCAAGTGTCCTGTGTTATACAAAGAACATCTGGGAAAGAAATGCTATGCTTACATATTAGTAGGCCTATTACACCCATTTTAATGAGAGCTAAGGTCTTCCTCCAACTAGCCAACAGGCACACAGCATGGTTGTGTTTACTATTTTACCATCCAGATTGCTTAATCTTTACCCCTGCAACTGTTGGTGCCAAGTTAAAGAAGTTCCTCCCAAATTAATCAAATAGCAAATTTCTCTCAGATTTGATGTATCAGCTCCAACTATGACCCCATAAGTCATTGTATTTCCATCTAACTCTTTTTATCTCTGACTCTCTCCCTGTCTTTCTGTTCCTCTTTAGTGTATTAGTCCAGCTGAGGACTTGTCGTTTATCAGACTTGGAGGAGAGGGTGAAAGAGTTTGCAGCCAAACTGGCACTGGTGCCCATCCCACCCCCTGGACAACTACATGTGGTGTGTGTGTGTGTGTGTGTGTGTGTGTGTGTGTGTGTGTGTGTGTGTGTGTGTGTGTGTGTGTGTGTGTGTGTATACAATGTATGAAATGTATGTACTCATAATATTGTGAGCTTGGCATCTCGTTTATTCATAATATGCTGACATTAAACAGTACTACAGGTAGTGGTAGTAGTGTACTTGTAGCAAATATTTATTGTATTTTCATGTATGTGTGTGCATGTATATGTATGCATATGTGTGTTTTTCCTGCATCCTGTCGCCATGATTCTACCATCTAGAGAAGACTAACAACCGTAACAGTGTGTATATTTTCCAGATGTTTGCCTTGCGTCCTCTGACCATCATGTTGCCATCCAGAGAAGACAAAGACCACCCAGCTGTAGATTTAGACCTCCATCTACCTTTCCTCTGCTTCAGGCCACAGCAGCTACTACAGGTAACACACACTCACACAAACACACAAACACACACACACACACGTTTGTGTAGATGAAGCAGGGGAGGCTGATCTCACTATTACACTCTCTCTCTCTGTCCCTCTCTCTGTCCTTCTGTCCCTGTCTCTCTAGGTGATATCCTGTCTCCTGCAGGAACAGAGGGTGGTGTTATTTTCTGCTGACTGGGCCAGACTCACTCTGATGGCAGAGAGCTTGTTGCTCTTTCTACAGGTCAGTTCAAAATCTATGTCTGCATATCTGCAACGCACACAGTTCTACTCTCAACCTTGAGACACACTGGTCTAAATTAGTCTCACGCAGCCAGACCTTTCTCCACACTTGAAATCACTTCACTTAATTTTAGTGCTAGTGCAGCAGAGAAGTCTGGCTGAAGCTGTTGTCAAGTGGGGATAGAAATAAGAAACACATCAGTGATTCTACTTTTTGACAATCCAGAAGAATTTAAAACTAGTGGGTAACATAGCCAGTGCTTTTATGCTGTCAGTTTATCCAGGTGAGCTGTCTGTTCTCGCAAGTCAGGTTAGTCATTAGTATGGATAGAGGTTAGTGGCAACAGAGCTTGTATTTGAATTACATAAATTTGAATTTGTCATGCTCATATTGAACCGTTGAATTTAAAAAGTTATTTTTTGAATAAATGAATTCAAAAATTTAATTTGTAAGGCACAATTAGAAATTGAACGCAATGCAGTTAAAATTCACTTTTCTCCATTAAGAAAATTAATTCACCAAGCGGGGAGTATAAGTATAGTATAACTTCAAAACTGAATTTGAAATTATAGTTAAATAATACAATAATAATCACATTCAATTTCAAGCCTTTGCATTAAATTTCAAAATGTGCCTTACAAATTTGATTTTTGAATTTATTTATTCCAAAAATTCCGTTTTTAAAATTGCCAGTTCAATATGAGCATGACAAATTCACCTTTATGCAATTCAAGTACAATCTCTGCATATATAAGTCCTGCCCATATATAACTGTCTCTTGTTCTTGAAGACTTGTATCTAAAAAAATGCAGCATTGAGGGATCTGGAATCACTTATCCATCCATCCATCTATCCAGTCATTTATCTATCTATCTATCCATCCATCCATCCATCCATCCATTCATTCATTCATTCACCTGTTGGCTCATTAATGTGTTCATCCATGCCTCCCTGTTCTCTCCTCCAGCCTCTGTCATGGCAGCAGCCCTATGTTCCTGTCCTGGCCAGAGGCATGCTGGACTTTCTCATGGCTCCTACTGCTTTCCTTATGGGTTGTCACATCAGCCATTTTGAAGAGGTTGCATCTGTGAGTACACAACCTGCTAAATTAGTTAAATTTGTCCAGTACAGCAAATTGGGTGCAGTTTCTGCAATAGAAGTTCTGACAGAAGTGGGGAAAATGGAAAGTTTTAGTATTTCAACAGTCATATAATGATAATAGATCTGGGCCCTTTCGTTACCAGAGGAATCTCTCTCCACTCTGGATGTCAGTGGTCAAAAGTGAAACTCAAACAAAATTTTTAATCATTTTTATATTATTTCACATGCAAATATTATAGTTTCAGTTTAGTTTGTTTTATTTATTTTTTTAAATGTTAAACGTTTTTCATTTGTGTTAATTTAATTAGTTTTAGGTGATTATAATAACTTTGTATTACATATTAGATAATTTGTTCTCCGGTTTATAGGTGTTCATGTTCCCAAATATTGACTGAATTTTCCCAGATCATAGGAATAACTGTTTTTTTTGGATAGGCAAGGCAAGGCATGGCAATAATGTCTTATTGCCATGTCTTAGTTTATCTTGGAAACTTATCCATAAATGTAAAATAACTAAGAGAGATTTGTTTTAGGCCTGATTTTTCTTGCAATGTGTGTTCATTCCCCAACCCCCATTCATCCCTGTCATCCAGGAAACAGATGATCTGATCCTAATCAACATTGATGATGGACGTGTCTCCACATCTTGTTCTGAGACTGTTGACCTACCAGAGATTCCCCTGGCTGCTGCAGAGTGCTTCACACAGAGGTACTCATATGTAAAATAATAATATAATAATTTATTAGATATATAGATGGATGGACAGATGGATAGATAGATAGATAGATAGATAGATAGATAGCGTTCCGTTTTGACCAATCAATTTCTGGAAAATCCACTGTGAGGAGCATATACTGTAGGCGTGAACTATAGGTAGACGTACAAAGGTAATGATAGTAACTCAAACAAGGCAGGATATTTGGAGGAGTAGCACCTGTGTACTGATATGAGTGTTTTTCCAGGTGTCTGTCCCTGCGGATACATTTCGACCTGCATCAGGGCGGCCATGCCAGCTGCACTGACATCAACGAGCAGCGGGCTCAGAGACGAGCGTGGCAGCGCAGCCTCAACCACGACATCCAGAGGATTACACTAGAACTCATCGTCAACATATTCAGGTTTGTGTGTGTGTTTGTTTTTTGTGAAGTGTTGTATTAAGTATTTATTGGATCTGTTCGGATTATTGGATGTTGATGGCTTAACCAGAACCCTGCAGAGACACCGCTTGGATGCTCTTGTGAAATTTCCAATTCTGAATATGAACTGGCATAAAAATACTAGCTTCTTAGCAAAGGCCATGAAGCGCGATTGTGGTGTTGACATTGCTGCCACTGAAAACTGCTATGTCCAAACTGATTTTATCAGAGTATCAGCAGTCTTTACAGAGCATTGTAAAATTTGCATTCCCACCTAATGAACACTTAAAGTGGCTGTATGCATATTTCCTATTAATAGATAGGCTATCTGTAAAATTGTATTGAGGCATTGTGATGCTGGAGAAAAAAACAAAACAAAACACAAATATTCCCAGTTATTTTCCTTATGCTTTCATTCGGTTTCATTGAGATCTCAGACTTGATTCTCAACAAAATCCCTTCTGGTAGACTGATAAGTTCTGCATCAAAAGCAGCAGTGAGAAGTAATAAAGAAATGTGAAGAAAAAAGCAGCTTACAGGGGCTATAAAACGTAGAGCAGATGGTCATTATCACAATTCATCTGACAACTTTTAGAGAAAATCCAACCTGCAGTTTCTAGTATAAGATGTCAACACCAATGTGGGCAGTCATCTGAAATAGGATAGGTACTATAACATAATAACAATAACAATTGTTCATTTGATATATGAATCCGATGTGCAACAGTGAGGGGTCGTGGTGTGTGTTATTGTGTATTAATCAGTGCTGTAATGTGTTTGTATATGTGTATGTAACAGGGATGTTAGCAGTCATCTGAACTATGAACACAGAGTGTTTAACAGTGAGGAGTTCCTGAAGACCAGAGAGACAACTGAACAGCTTTTTTACAAGCAGGTAAAAACAGTTTCATTATTATTATCTAGCCAACTCACAAATCACTTTCAAAACACGTCTCTTATGGACCCCTATCCTACAGCAAACTCATGTCTTCCAGTCCTCTATAACTAATACTTCATAAACTAAATTATTAAAAGACGAAGTGAAAAACATATTTGAGCTGTTAAATGATGTACCTAACCATAAGACACTCCAAGGAGATATAAAACATGACTCAAAAAATCACCAAAATGTAACAGAAATTCACAAAAATGATGCCTATAAGACTCCAAACAGCTTCAAATATTTTCCTGTCCTGTAAACATACCGTGAACCTGAAATGGTTAGCCGGCACTCTGGGTTGTGTCATGTTGATTGACAGCTCTTAGCAGCCAGCGGTGTGCTGGGTGCTCATCTCCGAGGTAACATGTATGTGTTGTAGGTGTTGGAGACCCACATCTTCCACTCCTTCCTGAAGGATCGTCTCAATAGGAAAATGGACGCCTTCACTCGCATGGAACTCAATAAGTAAGTTATTAAGCCTAGCCAATAACCCTACACCTAACTTATAAGATCCATAAAGTTCAACACTCAATCAAATCTCAGTAATAAGACATTACTCTGACTCATAACCTTAACTGATGACCATAACCCCATAGAACTCAATCAGTTATACAAATCGTACAAATCCACTGGCTGCATGTCATTAGATGGATTCTTTTATCTAAGGAGCCTTACATTGTAATTTTCATATCATTTTCAGTATGGGTGAGAATGGAATGGGACTGGAGCCGTAGCCCTACCAATTGAGTTACTGGATCACATGATTTTTGCTTTTTGTAATGCCTTGTTTCCCATATTTTGCTTTGTTACATTTTCTGAGCTAGGCGGCAGCACTGTCACAAATTTATCATAAATAATTTATAGTTCTATAATTTGTCCTCCAGGATGAAGGCTATGGTTGAAAACCCTCGCAGACCCACCATGCAGGAGATTCAAGCCAGGAGAAGAAACAGCTCGATTATAGAGAGCAGGCTGAATAAGAGACTGGGGATGAGCCTTCCTAACTTGGGAGACGACCGACCAATCAGCTTCCACAGACACACACTGCTGACCAGGATCATCATAGCTGACCCTGGTGATAGTGACACATCTCTTCAGTATATACATATATACTGTATATCTGGACTCAACACATACACACATACAGTACACACACACCTTTCAGTTTTAATTACAGGGGCACTTCATCAGAATTCATACAGATATATTCCGTACATTGAAAACAATTGTGTACAACATTGTTTGGTTCAACTGCTATTGAGAGTTTTTAAATGTGAAATTTTTACTTGAATCAGCGAGGGATACTCTTGGAAAATTGTAGCTCTTAAGATCTTAAATTGTGTTATTTACTTAATGGAGTAATAGGTTTAATAGAATTGAATTAGATGTAGCTATCCTCCCCAGTACATATTTAGATTAATGTGTAAATCCCATGTTATGATTTTTAACAGAGGCACTGTTAGAGTACCAAGATGGTGAACATTTGACTGGGAAATGTTAAAGAAATCTTCTCTCTCTCACCCCCTCTCCCTCTGTCTCTCTTTCTCCTCTCTCCCTCCTCTCTCTCTTTCTCCTTAGCACTGAGAACTCCTCCTAAACCCGTAAAAGTGTTTAAGCTCCCAGACTTCCCGGCCTCTCTGTCCTTCCACACTGTCCAAAACTACTACAGTGAGGTGATCCTGCAGCTCGGCAAGGCTATCTTCTGTGTCCCACCGGAGAACTCTGCTCTGCTGGCCAGGTACTCTGCTCTCCTCATACTCCTCCATTCATGCTTTCAAGAATCCCTTGTTCTTCAAGTTTCTTCATATGATAATATATCAAGAAAGATGGCTGCAGGGTGACATAGTGAAGGGAGACGGTTCTTAAAACATTTTTCTGAGAAGCTGAATATTCTTTAAGCCTCACATAGAGCGCTGCTGAATCATTGTCCACAAACAGAAGAGTTGGCCTGGTTGTAAAGTTACAGCAGAAAATCTTCTCTCACTTTCAGCAGAGTCTGTGAGATTTTTCTGACTTGCAATACATATCCTGTACGTTCCAGTGTTGTGTCTCATCATTGAATCTTGACAGACAGGCTCCCAAGTTCAGGCAAGCATGTCTGTGATGACAGCTAACATGGATCTGCCACAAACTGTCGAGGTGCTGCTGAAGCCCCATGTGATGTGATGGCTGTGATGCTAGTTGTACTAGCGATAGCAGAGCTTTTTGCTCTGCTATTGCTTTTTAGTAGAAAGTTTTTTAGTAGAAAGTTAGAAAAATAAGTATTAGTAAATTAGTGAATTCCAAATCAGAATACTGATGAATCATGAACCATGTTTTTGGAAGCATTGCAGAGTGGATTGCAGTAAAGCTGAGAACAAAGTCGAGTCTAGTTAAGTTTATTTGTATAGCTCTTTATCACTGTTACAGTCTATAAGGGCTTTACAACGCCCATATTATGAAAACAATAAATTAAAACAACACTCCCAATCTTAATCCCTCAACTAAGGACAAGGAAAAACTCCCACAGAAACCTCACTAGGGGAAAAAAGATACATGGAAGGCCTCACCTGAAATAACTGGGCAGTCATTGGAGAAATTAGAGGAAACGCCATGACAACATGACATCTTTGTTCAGGGTTCATATCTGAGAATACATTTATTGCAAAATCAGTAACAAATATAATGGCCTTTAAACAGACAGACGGTGTTCACATGTTGCTTTCAGTCAGTCTCAAGTGTCACTCAAACAGTCAGAGACGCTTGTATTCTGCATTATGCTTCTTACTGTTGGCATGTTACTCTGTGATTGTCACTTCTTCTCTTATTACTCCTTTTCTTCCTCCTCTCCTCCTCTTCTCCTCCTCTTCATCTTCTGTGTTCCACCAAAGAACTCCACAGTGCTGGACAGGTACTGACTTGTTGTACCTTTTTGTCTACAGACAGTGCATCAACATGATGGTGAATAAATGAATTCCTCTGTGCAGGTTCTACTACCTGCGTGGTTTCATCAACACGTTGTGTTCTCGGCGCCTTGAGGCCCTGAGTGACTTCCAGAACCTGTATAAGACCGACATGGCAATCTTTCCCGCCCAGCTGGTCACATGGCTGGTGGACTCGCTGCACAGGGAGGAGAGGCAGCAAGCTGACAGACGGCCTGAGCTCAAGAGACTCATCCTCAAGGTCAGTCCGCTGGCACATGCATTATTTCCCATGGAATGTCATTATCAATTAGTCTATTGATTTTTTTTTTTTTTTTTATAAACCGATTAATCATTTCGTCAAAAATAATGACAAATCCCATCACAAGTTACCAGAGCCCAAAGTGAAGTCTTAAAATTGCGTACTCAGTCTGACCAGCAGTATACTGTATTCATTTTAACATGAAATGAAAAAAAGATGCAAATCTTAGCATTTGTGAAGCAGTAACCAGCAAATGTTTGGCATTTTTACAAAAACATTTGCTGACTAAAACGATTATCAAAATTCTAATCGATTCATTTTCTGTTGGTCGACTAATTGATTAATCAGCTAACCGTTTCAGTGCTAGATGCAGGAAATCTTGGTTTTGATTCCACATACTGTATGTCCATGTTTCCCAGTTTTGGTTTTATTGCATGTTGTACCTCTGAAACTGTTCCTATTTGGACACACTATTTTGATAAGTGTTCATTCTAAAGATTGCCCTCCATGCTTGTTTATGTTTTGGGAAAAAAACTGGTCTAAATCCCATATTTTTAAATTCCACATTTTCTGCCGTAGACCGCTGCTGAAGGAATATACTGTAGGTTAAACACTGGTTTGATTGATATTTGAAATGTAGCTATCCTGGTGACTCAGCAGGCTATGGCATGTACCAACTTCTTGTAGTCTCTAAATCTAATTTGTAAAAAAAAAAAAATCCCTATTACCATCATACTGATGTTGATGATGATGATGGCAATGATGTTGTGTTAATTGTCCATTAGGTGAAGACAGAGAATGAGAAGCCGTTGGTTGAGCCTGATTATCATGTTAAGAAGTTTGAGCTTCCCAGAACACACCTGTATCAGGAAGAGTTTGTGCGCTGTGTCCAAGAGTCTGGGATCGTTAAGGATCTAGCGACCATACACCGCTTATTTGATGCTCTCACTGTCGGTAAGAGTGAGTGTGTGTGTTTGGGTGAGAGAGAAAGATGGAGAGAGAGAAATCTGGCTTGCTGGATTATATTTTTCATGTTTTTTTGTTTTTTTGTTAAAGAGAGTAACATCAAACCAGAGAAATTAGGATTCTGTTATTTCACATGGATCCCTCAGACATACATTTACTTGTAACAAAACACCTTGTAACCAGCAGTTTGACTCAAGGCTCAAGTGCTAAAATGCTGGGATGCTGATTCAAGTTCAAAATCCATGAAAAAACAATGCATAACAAAGCAAACAATTGTAATAAACAATACTAGAAAATCAAAGACTTGAAAAGTGGCACAAAAATGAGCAGTGACACAAAGGGCCCTATCTTACACCCGGCGCAAAGCGCAGCGCAAGTGTCATTGCTAGTTTCCGACTGACGCAGTTGTCATTTTCACGCCCAACGTTGTTTAAATAGCAAATGTACTTGCGCCCATCTTTGCGCCCATGGGCGTGTCAGTCTTAAAATGAGGTGTGGTCAGGCACATTGTTGGCGCATTGCTATCTTGAGGCAGCGGAAAGCGATTGCGCCATTGACCAACAAAAACCTGGTCTAAAGTCTGGCGCAGCATTTTCCTGCTATTTAAAGGGCACATTATTCAGATAGTAAGATGCGTCTCTCTCTCTCTCTCTCTCTCTCTCTCTCTCTCTCTCTCTCTCTCTCTCTCTCTCTCTCTCTCTCTCTCTCTCTCTCTCTCTAACACACACACAACGTTACCATGCAAAATAGAAAAATAGGATCATCTACTATGAAAATTTGCACTTTACTTCGTTCCTGACATGTATTTTGTTGCCAAATTGCTTTCACCATTACGCAGTGCCAAATGCACAATGTACATGTCCCGTTAACCATCATCACACATTGCCAATTGCTAAATACGCAACCTACAACCAAGAAAAACAACAGAGTAAATATGTAAAAAGCACAGCCCAACAAAAAGTCATGAAAATAAACTGCAAAGGCATCTTACCTTCACCCGACGCACAACATAGGCCTACCCGACGCACACACACATTGCCATCATGCACAAGCAGATCCGTTTCCTCAGCAGAAAACTGTTCGTTTCTCCAAATGCGCCAAGGTGCAAGCGCACCTGGCTCTTAAAGGGAATGGGAGATGACATTCTGATTGGTTGAGTTCATGTTACGCCCAAAACACACCTATGATTAATTAAGGGACTTAGTACAACCCCTTTGCGCCTTGCGCCTTACTTTGCGCCCACATTGTGCGTCGTTTGACTAGCAATATGGATTTGGACACGCCCTAAATGCACTTACGCCATGTGCTTTAGACCATGCGCCATGGATCGTTTAAATAGGGCCCTAAATCTTATTTGTATCTTTTGAATTTTTTGGCCATTTTTATTTGTGTTGATTGAACTTGCTCTGAGCTGACGTGATGAATGCAGTATTTACTGTACTGACTGTACAGTAATCATTCGCTCCACTAGCCTTGCATGAAAGCATTTTGAATTAATGAAGTCACCAGTGGTCGACATGGTGAACTTAAATCAGCTATCAGATGATCTGTTGTACTTTTACAATCTATAAGCGTAAAGTACAGTATGTCCTGTGGGTTTTCTTGTGCTATCTCTCTCTCTCTCTCTCTCTCTCTCTCTCCCTCTCTCTTTTTGTCTATTTCTCTCTCACACACACAAAATGTAAAATGTACACTGCTACACACACAAGTGCACACATTCAGGTACACACGAATGCAAAGCACGCACGCACTCACATACACAGATTCAGATTCACACATACAGATGCTAAAAAATGCTACGCTCATTCACATACACACAGATACAGATGCAAAACACAATGGAATTTTGAATGCACTCATAAAAACGTAAAGCAAACACATACACACACACACAGACACACACACACACAGACACACACAGACTGTAGAGGAATCATCTCATGGTGATGTGATTGACTTTGGTAGAATCTAAGAGAGACTCGCCTTCAGACGTGGCATTGAGAAGTCCCTCCTCCAAATCAGTCTCCTCCTTGGACTCCTCAGCATCTGTCGAGGGTAAGACCGCACCAGAGCTGTAGATACATACAGTTTAGACGCTGAAGTTTTCAAAGACAAGGTAAACTTCAAAATCCAGTCAGGATTGATTGAAATCAAACAGCTACATACAGATTTCCCTACAAGTGGAAGGCATTTTAGCCCCACAGTCCTGCTCTGGTGCTCCTGCTGAGTAACATGTGATTCAATGATGTCATGTTGATGTTATGGAGAATTGCATATTTGCGGCCAACACTAATTAGTCCTAGAGAAAGGGACCGCGCCATACTATAGATATGTACAACCATGCCAAACTGTTTATATCTAGAGCTCTGGACCAAGACAACCAGATCTGGGTTCAGTTACTATTTGGATGACTCAATTATTTGTCTGCAACTGATACTCAAGTCAAAGCACCAGTCAGGAATCCAGTGGGTTGATTTCCTTTTGCATTCCCCATTGAATTAAAACCATTATAATCACCTCAGAACGCCCACAGGTGGAAGCTGTGACATCAAGTGAGAAAACAGAATCTATCACATTTTGGAACCAACCAATATGTTTTATTAGAGTTTTTTTAGATTCATGTGATACAGTCTTTTGGTCAGTCTTGTAGGATTTCTGAGTCCTGTAATGTTGAGATAAAATCCTAATGGCTCCTTTTGGACTGGACAAAAATCTTGCAGGATTTTTAGGTTTGATCTTGTTTGGCATAGTGGAGCCAGAAACTTCACCTAAACAGACCAAGCTCAGCACAGCATGCACTCTAGACAGGCTGCAGATTAGAGAGATCTATCATGTAAACGAAAAGGCAGAAAATGAAGTCACTTTGATTTCTCACATGTGACACGTGGTTCTTGGTATAGGCCTGGTATCATCTGAATATACACTAACAGTATCAGTGCTGGTGCATCACTACCCTGAAGTGTGAAACTAAGAAAGAGAGATCACAGGCGTCCTGGTGGCTCAGCGGTCAGTGGAGTACCACACCATAAACTCACAACTTTATGAGTCTGAATCCATTTCATGACCCTTGTCGCATGTCATCTCCTCTCTCTCCCATCTTTCCTGTCTCTCTCTACTGTATGCTTTCAAGTATAGTCAGAATATTCTTGGAAGCCTTTGTAGTCGCTTCACATCAGTTGTTTTTCCCAACATGGCTTTTCTCCCTGCTTTGTGCTGATTTTATTTGATGGTGCAATGTAATTATGCATGGCCAGATGGAAGAAGAAAGGAACAGAATTATAACAGGACTGAAGTGTTATGTGTGATGGCACATGGCCAAACTAAAAGCCTGTGTGAATGGTATAATTGTTGTCTGGGTGTGTATTTTGATCACAACACTTTATGGAGCCTTGTGAGGTCAGACGGTCATTTAGTAACACATTAACAAGAAAATACATTATTCTGTGATATCTATAATTGAGAATGAATGTGGAACTGATTACTTAGTCTGTGTGTGTGTGTGCCTGTGCATTGTTTTTTTTGCATCTGTGCATGTATGTGGATGCGTTTTTATATTTGTGGCGTGTGTGTTTGTGGATGCGTGTGTCTAATATGTGGAGGCATGTGAGTCTGCTTGCATCCCTTCTGTATATGCTTCGTATCTGTACATGTTTTCCTCTCTGTCCCAGGCCTTCAGAAGCAGGTGGACCCTGAGCTCTTCAGAGTCTTCTACACCTTCTGGAAGGAGACGGAGGCCGACGCGCAGGACGTCAACCTGCCCTCCGAGGTCATCGACCACCTGGACAACAGCGAGTGTGTCTACAAGTTGTCGTCCTGTGTCAAGACGTCCCACGGCGTTGGTAAAATCGCCATGACGCAGAAACGCCTGTTCCTGCTCACCGAGGGACGACCAGGCTTCCTGGAAATCACCAAGTTCAGAGACATACAGGTCAAGCAGGCTAAAAAAAAAGTATTTTTTAGATATACATTTATTAGTATTAGTTTTTATTTTTGCTTTAAAGAAATGAAAGTATGTTAAAACAAGTTTCCTCCTGGACAAACAGCTCAAGTGCAAAACAGGCAAGCAACAAATGGTTTTATGTTATTTTCAGACTTATCAAACCTATTTTAAGTCACATTGTCTGAAGGCACCGGCTGCTTTCACATGTACAGTATGATGATGATGTCACTTGGAAGTCTTAAAAGAAGTAAACTGATCATATTAACTTTTGACACAACAGGTCAGAGAGTCGGTCTCTTTCTCTCTCCCTCCCTCTATTGAGGAGGAAAAGATCTCATCATCTCTGTCCCTTCTTCTCTGGATCCCCTTTCATTAGATTCAGAATTAATAAGAACTAAACTTCTACTGTTATAATAATAAATATTCTCTCTCTCTCTTTAGGAAGTGAAGATCTCCTCAGCTCCCTTCCTCCTCCTTCGTATTCCTTCGCTTCATATCCAGACCTCTAGCAGGCCCGAGGTATTTGAGGCCAACCTGAAGACAGACACGGAGCTCTGGAACCTCATGGTCAAAGAGATGTGGGCCGGACGCAAGATGGCCAACCAACACAAGGTACAGCGAGATCTGGATAAGGGACTCCAGAACACACTGACCGATATTCTCCTGATGTATACTGTGCTTGGCTGCTTATTCAGTATCTATACTACTAAAATAGGATCTGGCTATTCTGAACCTCTTGAGAATCGATTTGAATTTGTGAAATATTTGAATGACCAAAATACATAGACAGAGCAGGACAAAATGTATGATATGCATTTTAATTATATGCCAAGTAATAAATTACATGCTGTATCTGTCCAACATGCGGCATTCGATGTAATTGATCATACCTTGCTCATTGGCAAGTTACAGTGCTATGGTTTCACTTCCAATGCAACCTCATGGTTTAAGGACTATCTGTCAGGGAGAAAACAGAGAGTCTTCTTTAATGGCAGCTATTCAAACTGGAATATCACAGACCGTGGGGTTCCACAAGGCAGCTGTCTTGGGCCTTTGTTATACTCCATTTTCACTAATGATCTGCCGTTGTGTGTAAAAAATGTCAGCACAGTTATGTATGCCGATGACACCACTCGGTACAGTGCCGCCTTATCTGAGCAAGCGGTAACTCGCACCCTAAGTAATGCCCTAAGTGACGTAAACAAGTGGGTTGAGTGCAACAAGTTGGTCTTAAATATTTCCAAGACAAAGTCCATTGTGTTTGGATCCTGACATATGTTGGCCAACAACCCTCAACTACAGTTGGCAATAAGCACCACAAATATTGAACAAGTAAACACAATAAAACTTCTGGGCGTAACTATTGATAGCTCACTATCCTCATCTAAACATATAAATAATATTGTCACTAAATGGCAAGAGGAATCAGTGTGACTAGGAAGTGCTCTGCGTTCACTCTGCGTTCACTACCTCAATAATCAAAGTAGTTATTCAGTCTTTGGTTCTGTCTCACCTAGAATACTGCCCTGTAATCTGGTCATCAGCATCAAAATCTGATCTGGATAAGTTGCAGGTTGCTCAAAATAAAGCGGCTCGTCTGGCACTCGGTTGTTCATACAGGACAAGTGTTAACTATATGCATGCACACTTGGCATGGCTGATGGTTGAACAGAAAATGTCTTTGTGTCTCTTAATGCTGTTGCGGTCCGTCATTAGCACCAACAACCCGTCCAGCTTGGCTCATCAGATACATATGGCCTCTGGGCATGGTTACAGCACAAGAGGTGCAGCCTGTGGTCACATAATGCTCCCGGCTCCAAAAACGAATTTTCGTAAAATTACTGTCATATATAGGTCAATAACACTTTGGAATTCTCTGCCCAAAGATATCACATCTACTGTTAATAACAAAATAACTTTCAGAAAGCATACAAAGAAATATCTTGCCAAATAACAGGATAAGCACATACCCCTACATGTATGCATGTCTGATTGTTAGGTTATGTTATTTTAAATTTTGAAATTCTTGCCTTCGTCTATCTGTTTAGTCTGCTTGCTTTAGGATCACTTTTATATCTATTAAGATTTTTTTTTTCTTTGTTATTATGTTTAATTGTACTGTTATCTGTTATCACTTTATCCTTAATTTCACTCATTTGTATGTCTGCTTAGCTTGCCTGTTTTTTTTTTTTATCTTGAAGTTGACTGTACTTTCTTATTGTATGTCTGTATTGTATTTCTATGTCCAGGACCCTAGGAAGACTAGAGGCATATCCATGTGCTTCTAATGGGGATCCTTAAATAAACATATATTATTGCCACCCTGTACTATAGTGCCATATCTTTTACATATGGCTCCTTTTCTGTCTGTCTAGGACCCTCAGTATGTGGCCCAGGCTCTGACCAATGTCCTGTTAATGGATGCTGTAGTGGGCTGCCTGCAGATCCAGAGGTCCATCTATGCTGCCTCAAAGCTAGCCTACTTTGACAAGGTCAAACATGAAGGTATGGGCTCATTCCTCTACTTCTTCTATGATACTTTATTGATCTACAAAAAAGAAATGTGTCTTTTCACTTGTCCCCCACCACAGAGAGGTCAGACTGCTTTTACTAATAATAAAGTGTTTGACACTTTTATGATTCTCGACTCATGCTGATAGGTAGACCACAGATCTGTTGACAAGAATACCACTTGAAAGGAATACTAGTTTGTTTCAGTGAGCCTTGGTCCCATTCATGAGACAAAGATCTTTGTGTAATGATTTGGGTCCTGGACTTTGTTGACAGTGCCTTTTAAGACAAAGAACCATAACTTTGTTGTTAATGTTGTGTATTGGCATCTTGATGTTAATTCCCAATCTGAGTTATCACTAACCTTTCGGTTTCTTTCTCCATCTCTCCTGCCTCTCTCTCTCTCTCTCTCTCTCTCTCTCTCTCTCTCTCTCTCTCTCTCTCTCTCTCTCTCTCTCTCTCTCTCTCTCTCTCTCTCTCTCACTCTCCCTCTCTCTCTCAGTGCCCATGATGGTGCCCAAGATCACCTCAGAGACTCTGAAACATAAGATCAACCCATCACTTGGCCTGGCTGAACCTCAGACTGTACATGTGCTACTATACACACCGGGTAAACCTGGGATCAAATTACAGAATTGCGGAGAAATGTTTTTTTTTTTTTACACATTGTACCTGACATTGTACCAGATTATACCTGACACTGATATTTCACCTCACACTAGGTGCACTTCTGGCAAGATCTTAAAGTAATTGGTGTTTTTAAGTATGACATTTACCATTACACAGACCCTGATGTAACTATCCCTTGGGCTATTCAACTAAGAGCAATTACACCAAATTTCATGTCAATTGAATGTAGGATGTGGGAGATATGGCTTGTAAGTTATCTCTCTCACACACACTCACACACACACACACACACACACACACACACCACCCCTTATAATAGAAATGCCCTTCTAACTATGAAGACCTCGCTAATAACAGTTATCATCCTTATAACCCCTAGTTCCATGTAAATCAGGCCCAGTATATGTCCCTTTAGTCTTCTAATTGAAATTACCCAGAAAAATCCTTTACAGTTCACAGCATCAGAGAAGCTTCTGTGTATATTATAATCAATTTCTTTGTAATTATAATCAGTGCTGACATAGTGAAACCACTTCTGATTATACCACTGGTATGGCTCTCTGCATGTTATCTGTGTGCTGGTTGCTGCAGTCACAAGATGCTCTGCCATTGTGCAATTACTGACTGGTGTTAAATTATATTGATGAGTATTGAGGTCCGAGACAAGCAACGTGTTGACTGCTTGCCTCTGCCTCTGTGGATGAATGTGTATCGGGTGGCAAAATTGTGAATAAGAATCTGTTCTTGTTCAGCTGCCCTGTTTCAAAAAAGGATCGTTTAAATTAAATTAAAATCCGTTGAGTGGGTTTATATGAAAACGTGTCAGCAGAGGGACATAATGTGCATTTGCATCTGTATGAGTGTGTGTGTGTGTGTGCACGTGTATGTTCTGTGCATCTGTGTGTGTGTGTGTGTGTGTGTGAGTGTGTGGCAACAGATGCTCCAGCGAAACCTATCCACATAACCTGATTAGTGTTGTCGTGCTGTGTGCAGGCAGGCAGGATAATAACTGTCTTGTGAGAGACTCTTTATGTTGTTCACACTGTGACACAGAGAACAAAAGCAGTCTGGAAGCCTCTGGTCTGCTTTTACAGAACAACACACTTCACAGAACTAAACAAAGTAACAGGATGGTACTAGAGAATGAACTCTAGATGAACTAGAGAACAACACAAAGAAAATGATGAACATAAGTGGTTTGAAGTCCCTGTGACTAAGTAATTCATAGTCTCTTAAACAGTAAAGTATAAAATGCAAAGAAAATTACATGAGCATCAGGTTTGAGTGAAAATCTCTTCCTGTATACATATTGATTGCCATTGGTTTGTATGTCATGATATATTTTTCAAATAAGAGTATGCTTGTTCCTGTACAATGGATCAATTGAATACTTTACATGCTTCTCAGTTATTTCAGGTTTTCTTAATAATTTAACAATAACAATGCTATACTATGACTCTCTTCCACCCTCTCGCCCTTTCCTTCCTCCTCTCTCTCTCTCTCTCTCTCTCTCCCTCTCTCTCCAGGTCAGTTGAGTTGCAGTGACTCAGAGGGAGACGGGAACCCTAAGCTGTGGGTGGCTCTGAGTGGGGGTAGGGTGGTGGTATTTGATGCAGCTAGCTGGTCCATGCTGCAGGACTGCATCCAGGTCGGAGCATCGCAGCTGGTAAGAACAGAGATGTGGGAGTGAAACTTTATATTTAAACTTTATATATAGTGAGAGAGAGATGTAACAGCTAGATATATACTAACTTTTCTTGGGTTGTTGTATACCCCATAGATAAATAGATATAAACATACATGCATCCAGATATACATACATACATACATACATACAGTACTTATTACTACTACTAATAATAGAGTGTTTTTCAGCCTATCAGCCTTTTCTCATACTCAGAGTGCAATGAAACTGCTGTCTACTTCCCTCTGCTATTGCTTGTAGAACTGCATGCTGGGATTGGTGCAGGGGCAGGTGTGGATTGGCTCCCAGGACTCTGTGATCTACATCATCGACACTCGCAGCATGTCCTGCAACAAGCAGCTGACTGAACACAGACACGAAGTGACAGGCTTCACTGTGGACACCAGAGATCTCCAGAACAGGTAGACGGGATCATCGCTTCTTCTTCTTCTTCTCCTTCTTCTTCTCCTTCTTCTTCTCCTTCTTCTTCTCCTTCTTCTTCTTCTTCTTCTTCTTCTTCTTCTTCTTCTTCTTCTTCTTCTTCTTCTTCTTCAAATAGAATAGAATGAAGAATCCAAAGATGTGTAGTTCTTCTTCTTCTTCTTCTTCTTCTTCTTCTTCTTCTTCACAAAGACACTTTACAACAACTGAAAAGTAGAAAACTACACAAAACAAGTTGTAAGATAGTCTCAATAAAAGTCAGTCACACATTAAACATTAAAAGCAATCTTACAAAGGTGTGTCATCAGTGAGTAGTATAAGTGGACATTTTTCAGCGCTGCAAAAAGCATGTATGTTGTAAGCAGCCTTTTCAAATGATAGCCTTGGTCTCTCTCTCTCTCTCTCTCTCTCTCTCTCTCTCTCTCTCTCTCTCTCTGTCTCTCTCTCTCTGTCTCTCTCTCTCTCTCTCTCTCTCTCTCTCTCTCTCTCTGTCTCTCTGCCTCTCTGTCCCAGTCAGCAGCCATACTCCTGTAGCTGTGATGGGACCATTCTGCAGTGGGACTCGTCCAGTCTCAAAGTGAAGCGACAGTTCCAGCTCAGCTGTGACCGCCTCTCCTCCATACAGAGCCATGATGGAACGCTGTGGTGCTGTACGTACGCACGCTCCCCCTCTCCTCTTTTTTCCTCATCTCTTTTTTTAGCTTTCTAACTCAGTTAATCCATGTGTAGATTTATCTGTGTAGTCCTCCCTCACTCATGCAGACACACACTTTTTCACTCTGTCTCACACACACACTACTCACTCCTGTAGCATCAGCCTTGTTCTTCACTTGTGGCTTGGTGTAGTTCGCTGGCTGAGTGTCATACTAATACCCGACTGTGATTCTGCGTCTGTCAGTATGGCTTCTAATTCCTTCTCTGTAATCCTTGACTGTCTGCATCCAGGAGGCATTTAGAGTGGGGGGGTGAAAAGCCCTGTTGTTAACACATATCATTAAAATGCATCTCCCTTGTTGTAGGGAAAATGAAGAGAAACGTCACTTTACATTCCTCCCTCCATCCCTCTTGTTAAATGTAGCCAAATCATTCGCTGTCTCTACATCTGTCTGGTTCAAACCTACCAAATTGCAAAGGCAACATGGTGATCGATCAATCAAACAACCACTCAACCAATCAGTCTCTACACATTACTTGTTAATTTGCCTGTCCAATAAAGAAGAGACTAATAAGAACCAATAAGAAGTGTCTGTGGTTGTGTATGTGCAGGTTGTGGTGACAGCATTGTGGAACTGAGGAAGAACGGGACACCACAGAGGAGGATGGCACTCCTGACCACCTACAGAGCATGCCCAGTTGCTTCAGCAGCTTCATTCTCGTGCTGGAGGTGACTCAACAATCAGTCAATACATCAAACAAGCCAGCAGTCAGTCACTTAGTCATTCAGGCAGTCAGTCAGTCAATCAGTTACTTAATCAGCACGTCAAGCCAGGCAGTCGATTGGTCATGAAGAAATCATGCAAGCCAGCAGGACAAGAAGTAGTTAATTGTAAAATATTCTCATCAAATAACATCTAGAGAATAGTGAGGGGAGCTGATTCAAAGATTCACTGACAAATTCTCCTATGTTAGCACTATAGTATGTTGCAACCTTACTACAATGGTCGGTTGCCTACCAAAGGGGTTGGTAAGTATATAAACATGATGGCCACAGCTATAATGCAATTGTTAAGCCATTCGTTTCTCTCCATGCTTGCAAATTAAGGGCTTAAATTTGCATGTTGAAGGCCACAGCTTGCCTGAATTTATCAAGAAGCAACAGTAACTCATCACAGTAAAATGTCTGCATGTGTTAAAAGTATATATGTGACTTCCTGGTTTCTGTGTGTGTTTGTTTGTTTGTTCCAGCGAGGCCAGCTGTGGGCAGGCTGTGCAGACTCGGGGGAGCTGTGTCTCTGGCACATTAAGGACAACACTAAGGACAACAGCCGGCCCTTTAAGACAATCTCCCTGCCAGGCAGTTCTGGAGTCACCTGTATGATTAGAGTCAAGGACCAGTTGGTTATATCATGTTACATGGCAAGGTTATATACGATAACATCTGTTAGAGCCATTATGTGTGTTGCTCATATGATGGAAACTTGTATATTTAATGTGTATTTCTAACATTGAACACTGGGTGGAGTGTTGAGGTAACAGGGGGACCTATGTGAGCTCATGGGAACAGGAGGTAGTTATTGCTTATGGAGGAAGCATTCAGTATTTGACCGTGTCAAGTCTTGTAAAGTCGTGTCAGATTGTGACGTGTTATGGCAATGTTTGATTTGTGTTTTCATGTGAAACGTTTTCATATTACTCAAGTTTCTACGGGTATGGATTATAAACATGAATATCATTGCAACTACAGCATGTTCCTGTGGTGAGTGAATAGACAGTGAATAGAATGGAAGAAATTGGAGCCTGGAAAAGACAAATGTGAGATTCACTGCTGTTTTTTTCTACTAGTTCAAATCAATGTTGGTGATGAAACAAAAGCAAAGTGCTATTTTTTCAATGCATAACAATGACTAACATTTCTCGTTCCAACTTCTAAACTCTCCCACACTCCTCTCGCCTCCCCTCTTCCCTCACCTCACCCATCTCTCCTTGACTCTTCTTTCTTCTCCTCTCAACTTTTCTTTCCTCTCCCATCACCACTCACCCTCTTCTAGCCGTCTTTAATGCCCTCTCCTCTCCTCAGATCTGGGTGGGCTGTCGCGGCAGTAGCGGCGTCGGGGGTCAGTGTGACGGTCAGCTGAGAAGTCAGGTGTTGGTGGTGGAGCCAGAGAGCCACGCTGTGGAGAAGGTGCTGCAGGCCCATTCAGACAGCGTCCAGACGCTCTGCTCTGCCGAGGACCGCTACGTCCTGAGCGGCTCGGCACGCCGCGACGGCAAGATCGCCATCTGGAAAGTCGAATAGAGGAGAGGAGAAAGAGATGGGAGCAAGAGGAGGAGCAGGGGAGAGCAGCCTGAAGTGGAGAAAAGGAAGAAGAAAGGAGATACCTAAGAAATGACAAACTTTTGCCCTTTGGGTTCTTCACTGTGACAGCAAGATCACCATGTGGAAGTTTGAGTAATGTAAGAGGATGAGGGGAAGAAGGTGAAGAAAGGAAAAGTTCTTCGCTTTCTCTTGTTGGTCTTGGTCATCGTGTTTCTCTGCTGGTAAGCATTTGGTTTAATTCAATTGAGGATGCAAAGTGCTGAACGTAACCTATGAAGATGATGTTTTGAGCCATTTAAACCTCAGGAGCGATACAGAACAGAAAGTAGCTCTGGGAACAACATAATATTCTGGAAATGAAGAGTTTGTTTCTGACCCCAGACTAAATGAAGAACATGCAGTTTTTTTTCTCTTTTCTCTGTCTCTGCCATGGAGCATCAGCAACAGAGCTGAGATGTGTGAGAGTGGAAGAAGACAGCACATACAAAAAATCAATGCATACCGTATGTTCTGTTTTAAAATTTTGATTTCATTTAGATGATGTGTCAACTGTTTAAAATAACAGTATAATGCTGAAATGCCCATTTCATTACATAGGTTTGAGTTTATTATTTGTAGTTTGCCTTTACCAAGCATTCTTGATAAATTTACAACTTCTAACCCTACAGAAGACAACATTACAGAACAGTGTGGTATGTTGTGTGGTTAAAAATTACACATCGACTGTTTTACCAGGATATAAAACAGTCTCCAAGTGAAGGGCAATCCTTTATTCATTCAGTTTCTGAAGGGAAGCGATGAACCACAGTCCCTAGTCTGCTCATTTTTTCAATTTCTCCCCATCAGAAATAGATCCAGTCTCTGGTTGTTCCATTGATCGCACAGCCCATTTACTACTGTGTTCTCACTGCAGTTATACTGTAGCTTGTTCCTGCCACATTGTAGTGTATGAGTGTGAGTAAAGAACCTATATATTTTAAGACGAGAGTCAAGCCCTGCTCGCTTGGCAGACCTACAAGATGTCAATATGCAAGTGAAAGTAGTGGATAGTAATCGGATATCTGCCTGATTAGGCACTAATGTTTAAGACAATGAAAAATAAAATTCCAACAAGGATCAAATGTACTGTATTTACAGTAGTTACATTTTAAAAATCACAGCTCAGATGACTAAGATGTTAATTTGGGCTTTTACTGGCATTTGTCCGGCCACTACTGAGACATTTTATTAAGACTAAAATTACCTTTACAATTTGGTGTCACCCAATCCCACACCCAGATCCCCTTCAAAGTATATGTTTGCATGGTGTAGGAATGTTGAATTAGCTTTTTTATAAATCCCAGACTCATGGAAAGGTGTGCATGCATCCTTTTTGTGCATATATTTTGTTACCATTTTGTACAGTCAGTATACATCAGTGAAGAAATCCTGCACAAAGCATCTTACAACACAAACTGTTATTCAGAGTGATTCACAAAATATCCAACATTTAAATAAGTCAGCATTTGTGAATTCCAAGTGAATTCCAACAAGTGCAAGGAACAGCAATTCAGTGCTAAGAACTAGAAAAGAATGACTCCGAAACCAATTAGTGGATTCTTTTGAATCATGAGTACACATACTCAATTTGGGATCATTATCAGTCATAAAACATTTTTATTAGTACAAATACAATGCAGACACAGCTAAAGAGCTGGAGTAGAGCAAATTTGTGTGAATTATTCAATGATGACTTTCATTAATGATTACCTTTTTACTTTGTTGACAGGATTTAGGTACGCTCTCGAATGTTAATATAATATGAACATTAAAAGATAGGTTGAGCTATAAAAACATAGATCATAATGGAGTACGGTGTGAATGGGCTAAGGTCCATTGGGTTTGCAGCATTCTGTGCATGAGGATGGATGGATGGATGGATGGATTGATGGATGGATGGATGTCTCTGGTCTCAGTAGTACAATTCCTGATCCCACCAACCTGAGAGAGAAAGAACGAGATAGAGATTAATGATATATTGGATGGATGTACAGATGGGTTGATGGATAAATGAATGGATGGAGGGATGAATGAAGAATATCGACTTACTTCCTGGATATCTCCTGACTCCTAACTTCCTGATCTCATCATAGACAAAGATTAGAATACCGTACGGAACGGGAACAAACCACCATTGGACCCTGGACAGAGACAGATATAAAAGAGCCATAAACCATAACATTGTAGCATTATACAGCATTCTACAGTGCTACCATTTTAGTAGCTCATACTCCCAAAAATAGGGTGGGAGTTAAACACAAAAAACAGTTTGGACCTTACAGATCATTGATTGTCATGAATTTTTTATATATAAAAGCCATTTCAAATGATGCTCAGCTGAATGAGGCCTTGCGTGGTGTTACCTGATAGGCATGAAGTTGAAGATATTGGGCATTCCAGGACAGTAACACAGCAGATTACCCAGGCATAGCTGGAAGACGATGGCCGATAACAGGACACGGTTCCTACACACATAAACACACACACACACACACGCAGAAGTTACCAATACCCACTCAGAATCATATTACAGTGAGGAGGAGATGGTTTAGGTTTACTTATTTCCATATGAAATGGATTAACAAAAACAAAAAATGAAGAGAGGCCTTATTGGATGCCTCTATTTGCTCAGAAATGGATGCATGAGGAAAAGTATGTTCAATTATATTTATGTTATTAAATACAAATGTAATACAATTAGAATTATCCACAGTGATTTATAATTCATGCCACATTCATGAATCACCAAGGAATAGGGAGGTGAAAGTTTAAGGGTAAAGGTTGGACAATGCAATGCTAAATACAACAGTTCAACAATTTCAAAAGGATAGAGCATTCATTTTATATGCCATTACATTTGGTGGACACTTCGATCCAAAGTGCCTTACAATACCACAGTGGCATTCATTTTTTTGTATTTGGGGAAAGGAACGTTTAATGCTGGCAGTATCAGTGTCATTGCTGTACCCAATGAGATGAACACAACCCCCAGTCCCTCACAATAATAGTGTCATGGTCTACTAATTGAGGTGTGCAGGGAATGGAGCCCTAACCCTGGAAGTGTTAGTGCCATGGTGTAGCTATTGAGCTACAGAACACAGGACCATGTGAGCAATGGGACTGTACTGACCTGAAGAATCCTTGCTGGAAGAGTGAGAGACGTCGAGTCTTCCTGATCAGCACATCCGAGATCTGACAGATCTCTATACTGACGAAGAACACAGTGTAGCACGTATACTCCTGGTACAACCTCTGACTGAAGGTCTACAGCAGAGGAGGAGATAGGGGAAGAGTTATTTGGTTTCTATCCTGATCAAAAATACAAGACACAGAGGAGAGGAGACAAAGATGAGAGATGAAGACAACGTGTGTCCACACTATGAAAAGGGGCTATAGAGTAAGGGTCTGTGTGTGTTTATCCATACTAACCCATTCCTGTCCGTAGCTGTCCTGTAAGTCCTGGAGACGGACGTCCTCCCACTGAGAACGTAGACCCACACACAACAGTGGAAACCAGCCCTCCTGAGCCATGGCTGTGAAATAATCTGTAAACCCTGCAAAAGACTGGATGGCTCCTAAAACAGAGGGAGAAAAGAAAAAAAACAGAATCACAGGGTTCTTACATACTTGCACATTCAGTAGTTTGGAAATGATTTAGTTAGTGGCAGCACACATACAAGGTAAAACTATTCCATGTGCATTAAGGACTCATCATTAGAATAATGTTTCCATTCACCATGCGGTTATAGGAATGTTGTTAATGTGGAAGGTTGGAGCTAAACATTGCTATCAATATGAGTTTTCTCACTGCGTACAGAGTTTAAAACTTCACACAAGTTTGATAAAATATAGAGAGATGGTAGTACTGGAGAATATTTCTTTTCAGCTTTTCTTGCATTATAGTGCACCAACCTATATCACACAATAAAACAGATCACATTTCAAAAGCTGTTCTATGTGTATAGATGCAGCTATAATGATTTGTGAGCCGTTTCCAAAGCAGGTCCTAAATGGTAAAATGTTTTTTTTGCCTCTAGAAGTGCATATATGACAGTCTTAAGGAATTGAAATGGTTCTCAATGTTTTAAGGTGAAAGTGTGTATGAGGCCAGAATAAGAATGGACTTGGTTTAGTTCTCTCGTCACAATTTCTGCAGCCTTCTGTGGACATGTTGCATCCCTATGAAGCAAGTGTTCAGTTTAATACAATTGGGGACTGTAGTAAAATAGATAATGTTTTGTTAACCAGCACTAACACAGCCTTACCTATCTGGAAGTATGAGTAGGCAGCCAGTGCTTCATTTACCAGCCTGTCACGGCGAGGGTTCCTGGGCTTCAGGTTCATGATGTCACTCTCTGCTTTCTCATAGGCCAGAGAGACAGAGGGGAACTATGGGAAAGAAACCAATAAGCAATCAGGATATCACTCTACTGGCTGCAGTTGGGATGAGAGGAAGTTGTTAGGGGAGTGAGGATGAAGATAATTTATTCATACTTTAATTAGATACTCAATGAAACGGATTGTGATGATGAGGATAATGAGTTGTGTGCTGATGCGCAATGAAAGTTTCACAAAAATTAGACACTCATCTACAATGATAATGATAATGATGGTAACAATAATGACAATAATAAAAATTATTGGTTTCCTGCTTAATTGCTACTAATTACATAATCACTCACAATGTCAGTGGCCAGTTCGATGAAGAGAATGGTGATGCAGCCCAGAGGAAGAGGCACGCTGACGGTGATGTAGATCAGATATGGTGTCAGTTCTGGAATGTTCTTGGTCAGCGTGTAGGCAATAGACTTCTTCAGGTTGTCAAAGATGAGACGGCCTAAAGACACACACACACAAACAGGGAGTCACTCTGGAATTATTTTAGTCACTGTACTTACTATTCACTTCACACTTTCCCTCACACTGCTATGTTCTGGTTACTATGAATTATTTTGTACCTTAACCCTTAAAGGAACTCTATGTACTTTATACTGTACAATATGTATATACTGGATATTGCAGATATCAAAAGTCTGCACACCCTTTCCTTCAAATTAATTCATGAAAATCATATTAACCTAGCTACAATTATTTGAAAACATCAGAAAACACATTATTCTTATCCTGAGACAATACTGAAAACAAGTAAATGAAAAGTGAATAAAATGGAACCTTTATAAAATAAGCACACACACACACACACACACACACATTATCCCTTCTGTATCTCCAAGTCTCACCTTGCTCCACTCCAGTGACAATAGAAGCAAAGTTATCATCCAACAGGATCATGTCTGCGGCGTTCTTGGCAGCATCTGACCCGGCGATCCCCATGGCGATGCCGATGTCGGCCTTCTTAAGAGCCGGAGAGTCGTTCACACCATCACCTGTCACCGCGACAATAGAACCCTGGGAGTGGTGAAGAGAGTGGAGGAGGGAAAAGGAGAGAGGGAAGAGATGGATGAAAGAGTAAAACAACATCTCTCGGAAGGAATTTTGTTTGACGATACGTATTAGATATGAATACATGCACACCAAAATTTCCCTAATATTCAAGATAATCAAGTATTCCATTTATGAGCTGGCCCATTATCGCGTATTGAAACGTATCGTGAGATAAGCATATCGGCCCATCCCTAGTGTGTATATACAGTATGTCTGTGTGCATATACCAGTCGTTGACAACTCTCCACTATAATGAGTTTCTGCTGAGGAGAGGTTCTGGCAAACACCATCTCAGGATGATTCCGTAGTGCATCGTCTAACTCCTCACTGCTCATGTCCTTCAGCTGACCGCCGTTGATCACACACGCACGGGCGTCCCTGCATACAGATAGACAGATGTCAGTACATAAATGCACACACACACACAGATAGACATGCATGCATGCATACAGATAGGCAGGCACACACCCACAAACATTTAGGCAACATAGGAAGAATGTGGTAACCTAATTTCTATACAAAATGTTCAATTACTATTGGTATCAAACAACGGCAACTAATCATTGCTGGGACAGCAGTGGAGACCAAATGACTACAGACTGGCAATCACACACACAATGAAATGTTATATGTTTCATTGTGTCTCTGATCTTCCCAAACAAATCCCCCCCAAATTCATGACAGAATCTAAGTAGTTTTCATACCTCACACAAAACAAACACCTCATCTCATGTGAAACTTTGAATTCACAGGTTATTCTGGCTTGGACTATTGTGTATAATTCTGCAGCTGTAGTCATAAGGTAAGAAAACCACTGGACTCTCAAGTCTCAAGTTTACAGAGCTGAAATGGACAGAAAGCCAATTGCCAGACATATCATGGTAATCTCTTTGGTACACCCAAGATGGCAGCCATAGACAATTTATAACGTTACACCGGCAGGAAATGAGTATTGTTTGACATATGGACAGTAGTGATGCATGTACCTCTTGTTGACTTGCTCTACAGGTATGCGTTTCCTCGTGGCAATGTCTTCCACTGTTTCACTACCTTCTGAGATGATACCAACGTTGGCTGCTATCGCCCTTGCTGTGATTGGATGGTCTCCAGTCACCATGACAACCTGAAGTGCCAAGATGTAAAAAGGTTATGTAAAAGGGACAGATAGACAGACAAGATTCTTAATCACTATAAAAACAATCCTACAGACATTCGGCAGTGACCAGCAATCAAGACCGGCCTGATTTCTGTCACCCTGAAGAATTTAACATTGTACCAATTACTGTGTGGATTAACAGTGTGAACACACCCTGATACCAGCAGTACGGCATTTCATCACTGCGTCAGGTACAGTGGCTCTGGGTGGGTCGATCATGGAGATGAGACCAGCAAAGCACAGTCCTGACGTGGTGAAATTCATCTCATCGGAATCAAAAGCATAGCCACGAGGAAACTCTTTCTCATTGAGATAGATATGACAGAAACCTGGAAGGAGACAGAGGAGAGGAGGAAGGAAAGGGGAAAGAGAGAGAAGACCTATTTTAGATAGGGATCAACAGCTCATCTCTTATCTAGTTTAGCTATGTACTCATCATTTATTTATTTAATTATATATCATTTAATGGCAGCAATGCATTTGATTATGTTGACAAAGGCTTTGAAGTTTTCCACGCCGCTCAAAGATATTTTTTATCATAGCGGGCCACATGATGAAGGTCTTGAAAAGCGCTCTCTAACCCAGTACTCTCTCTCCCAGTCCTCCCAGGTCCATGTAAGCCGTCTGGAAGGCTTCTTTCCACTGTTCATCCAGAGGCAGCTCCTGGCCTTTTATCATAATGGTGGAGCAGCGCTCTAAGATGCGCTCTGGTGCCCCCTTCATCACCAAGAGGTAGCGCAGGTCCAGGGGGTCCTCCAACTCATGGACAGACAGCTAGAGAGAGGCAGGGAGGACAGAAGGAGGGAGAGAAAGGGATGAAAAGAGAGAGGGGGAGGGAAGAGGGAGGCATTTAGACATTTAGCTGTGCTCTTATATCACAATAACTTCAGAAATGTACAGAGTAGGGTAACAGGGAGGGACAGAAAGGGTGGGAGAAGGATGGGAGAAGTACAGAGAGAGAGAGAGAGAGAGAGAAGAAGAAGAAGCTCTTCATGGTCTTCATGGCCTTCAAGCCCAATAATAACAAAGCCTCCTCTTCTCACCTGGAACTTGTTGGTGGAGTTAAAGGGCACTTCCGTCACCTTCTTGAAGCGGTCACGGTAGTCCATGATGTTGCCTATAGTGAGCTCTGTGAACTTCAGCAGAGCTGTCTCCGATGCATCTCCGACCACAATCCTCTGTGTGGGTTAGTAAGGGTGAGGTAGGCAAGAGAAGATAGAAAAAAATCATTGTATAATACGGTCATACATCATGAAGATAATGTGAATTTGACCCAGATTGAGATTGGGTAGATTGGCTAGAAAGAATTGCCACTATGTTGACTACTGATAGATTTAGAAATATTTGCCGTTTAGTACATGAGTACAGTAAATGAGCGTACATGCAGGGTGTTCAAATGTGTTAGCAGATTTACAGAACAGATGGAAGGCGCATTCTGTACAACTTCAATATATTTTACATAATCCATGTCTCAATTGTCACAAGGATTAAAGATTAAAATTTTTTCTTTATCCCATCTATCACAGCTAAGTGTATTGAATAACTAAAATCAATAAGAGCTCATACTTTTCTAGCAGGATTCACATGGTCTGTCAGTCTGATGGAGAAAGAAGGTCTTCCTAACATTTCGTTTTTTTACACTCGGTATGCCATCATATGGAGGTGTACTACAAACTAGCTCCAATCAGAGTACCAGTTATGTATGTATATTAATAATGAGTACTCTGTCGATTGTATGATATAGCAATCCATTATAATAGACTATTATACTGTATAGTATTCATGTACCTTAGGAATGGGTATTCCTTCTTGATCAGGTTTGAATATAGCTCTGTTACACAGGCCGGCCACTCTTGCCAGGGAACGCCACGTCTCTGATGACTGGTCAAAACTCTGGCCTGGAGGCCACACAGGGACAACAGCGTTATCACAGAGGACCACCCACATGTAAAACAACATTATTCCACCTTTCTTTGAAAATCACTTAACTGTTGAAATACCAAGCTACAAGTTAGCTTATTATTTTAAGACGAACAGTGCTGATTGATTTCAATAGGAAATGCTAGGAATGGCACCAAGCCTCATTTATCTATGCATCCACCCATCCATTTACCTGACTGATCTTCAGTGGTATCAGCAGCGTGGATCTGGTTGTCAAACCACAGGTGAGCTACAGTCATCCTGTTCTGGGTCAGGGTGCCCGTCTTATCAGAACAGATCACTGAAGTGGAGCCTTAACAAACACGGTTAGAAGGTTACACATATACACATACATACATACTGGAGTAACTTCATAGAGCCTAGATTGCTGTCGTCCACTCAAGGTGCAGAGTCCACATGGGCTGACAAGACGCATCTATAAATCATGTTGTAATATGTATGTATAACAAACATACTCTTAAACAAACTCATGTATCACACAAAAAAATACATAGCTGTTTTGCCTAGGCTGTAGAGAAAGCTTTCCACATCTCTTCTGAAACACATCTTCAGTCCATAACCATCTAACCTAAAGCAGTTAGCAGAAATAGAAGTAATTTTGCTATAAGGCATACTTCTCAGATTCTCAGGTCAACGGGAGGGGGATCAAGCCCTCTTTGGATGTCTGGTGTACTAACCTAGTGTCTCCACAGCCTCCAGGTTCTTCACAACACAGTTCTTCCTGGCTAGACGCTTAGCAGTCAGGGACAGACACACCTGTGAGAGAGACACACACAGGTTGTTAGAAACAGATTGTTGGTGCAGAGCAGTGTTAAATTTGTCTACATGACTTATGATGAATAAAATTATCAACATTCATTTTAAGACTTAATGGAAACTAAAAATCATGAATATTGGTAAAGAGATAGACGGGTCCTACACATTTTGAGAACCACATTTCATACAGTAACTCACAGTAACAGTAGCGAGCAGCCCCTCCGGCACATATGCCACCACGATGGCCATGAAGAAGATCATAGCTTCCAGGAAGGCATATCCGATAAACATGGCCACCACAAAGAAGGTAAAGCCGAAAAAGATGGCTAAACCGGCAATGATGTCCACAAAATGTTCGATTTCTATGGCGATGGGTGTCTTCTCATTGCCGACCCCGCTAGCCAAGCTGGCAATCCGACCGATGATGGTACGGTCACCTGTGTTAATGATCATACCAGTAGCTACACCTGGAGAGGAGAGGAGAGGAGGTTAGATACAACAGCAGGTGAGTATTTACATCTGAAAGAATAGGAGAGGGCAACTACTGTCTTGGTGCCTTTGAGCAAGACTCTTAACCCTGAACTGTTCCAGTGTAGCTGCAGCAGAAGACTGTGGTTATACTGGGCAGCTCCTGGGTGTGAATGTGTGGAACTGTATGAATGTGAAGCACGGCATCATTGGAAAAGAGCAAGTGTGCTTAGCTGATGTTCCCTGGATAAAAATAAATGGGGTTAAACACCAGTGACAAGAATGCAAAGAGTCTGTGTGCATCCAAACTTCAAACCAGGTTGTAGAGAAGATGTCGGCGACTTTGGTGTGCAGTATCCATAGGGTTCGTATGGATACATTTATACACATATGTACTATACTGTACCTTCAAGACAGGTGGTAGAGAAGAAAGCAATGTTTCTTGTCTCCAGTGGATTCTCATGAGTGCATTCTGGACTCCTGGTCTGTGGTTCAGACTCCCCTGTCAGAGACGAGTTGTCAACCTGACACACAAAACACATTAACAAATAAATAGAATCCATAGACTACAGATCAGTTTGCGTCCATCTGTCTGTCAAATATGAAATCTCAGACACTAGACAAAACTTGGAGGGATGATGCATGTTGTTACTGATTGGCCCAAGGGATGCCTGCACATAATTAATTTGTTATAATATGCAGCATTTCTTTCTTTTTTCCTATGTATGTATGTATGTATGTATGTATGTATGTGCTCTACCTTGCAGCCCTGACCAGTGATGATGCGTATGTCAGCAGGGACTCTGTCTCCTCCTTTGATCTCCACCAGATCCCCCACCACCAACTCGTAGGCGTTGATCTGATTCTTCTTGCCGTCACGGATCACCAGGGCTTGCTAAATTGTGGGTGGGTGGGGGAGTGAGATCAGCAAAGAGAGGGGGAGATGAACACAAGGAGAGAGAGACAGAAGGAGAGTGAGAGATACAGACATTGGTGTTTGTGTTTATCATAAAAACAGTCTTCAGTCTTGGGGTGAAATAATTATTACTGTTGCACTTTCTTTCTGTTCTGTTTGATGATAGGTCTGAAAAAGAGGTCTGGTCCCATTCACAATGAATTTCGACCATGTGTTGACATCATTGCCTTGCTCTGTTTTTACTGGTTCGAGTCATATGTAGCTCACCTGCGGCACCAGGTTCTTGAAGCTGGCAATGATGTTGGTACTCTTGAACTCTTGATAGTAAC